>NC_091979.1:268895811-269078191 GCF_044704955.1 Pristiophorus japonicus | reverse complement strand
GGGGTGGGGGGAAGGAGGGGGGTGGGGGGGAAGAGGGGGGGGGTGGGGGGAAGGAGGGGGGGTGGGGGGAAGGAGGGTGCGGGGGGAGGGGAGGGAAGAGGAGGGGAGGGAGGAAGAGGAGGAAGAGGAGGGAGGGAGGAAGAGGAGGGAGGGAGGAAGAGGGGGGAGGAGGGGTTGGGGAGAGGAGGAGAGGGATGGGGGGGGAGAGAGTGGGGAGGGGGGGGAGAGAGAGGGGGGTGGAGGGGGGGAGAGGGGGAGAAGGAGAGCGGAGGGAGGGAAGGAGAGAGGAGGGAATGAAGGAGAGAGGGAGGAGGGAGCGATGGAGAGTGGAGGGAAGGAGAGAGGGGGGTGAGATAAGGAGAGGAGGGGGGGGGGAAGGGAGAAGGAGGCTGAACGGCCGGGCCCAGGACTTTGGGCTGGATTTACAGGTAGGTGGCGTCGGGTCTTGGAGGTCCGGGGGGCGAGGTGGGAGAGTCGGGGTGGTCGGAGCGGGGGGGGGGGGGGTGGGGGAAGAGAGAGTCGCGGAGGTCCGGGGGGGGGGGGCGGAGATCGGGTCGGGTCGCCGGGGGTGGTGGGGGGGGAGCGGGGGTCGGGTCGGGGGGGGAGGAGCCTTATCCACGCAGCCCCAGTGAGGCCATTCGGCCAGGGCTAGGGGCTGCGTGCTTCCCACAGTTTTGGGCGCCTGGAGCTACTGCACATGCGCGCCCACTGTAGCGCGCATGTGCAGAGGTCCCGGCACTGTTTTCAGCGCAGGGACCTGGCTCCGCCTCCCACAGCTCGTGCTGCGCCGCGCCCAGCTCCAGAGGGCCTGCAGGGAGCTGGAAAATCGGTAAGTGTTTTTTAGACGCACTTTGTGGCGCGAAAAACGGGCGGCCAGGTCCGGGCTGCGCCGTTTTAGGCGCGGCCCGAAACTTGGGCCCAATGTTTCTGCCGAATGGATCTCATCCAAAACATTAACTTCGTTCCCCTTCAAATGCTGTTCGGATTCCTGTCCATTTCTAACTTGTTTTAAATTTCAGGTAACATTACGAGGCAGTTTTTTCCGTCTCTCTATAAATCCTGCGATCACTATTGACCACAATACATTTTATCATTTCCGTTACACACTGTAATCCATCCAGCATTTTTTTACACCTTCTGACCTGAGGAAATATTTAATGCCAAGTGCTCAAACTGCAAGGCGAACCATTTTTCCAGCTAAACAGACTGGGGAATTGGGCTGCTTTTAAGCCCCTAGAAATGTCTGGGTCTAGATGAGCTGAGGTATAATCTAAGGAATACAGGGGAATCTGAATTGCCATGTTACCCAGGTATCAGACAGGGCTCAGTAGTTAGCATTCTTGCTGCTGAGTCAGACGGGGTGTCGGTTCAAGCCTCTCCTGACACCTGAGCATATCTTATCCCATGAAAAATCCACACTCTTACCCCGACCCCTGCAGACCTCCATTGGTTCTCATACCCAGCACATCAATTTTAAAATCCTTATCCTCGTTTTAAAATCCTTCCGTGATTTCGCTTCTCCCTACATGTGCAATTTTGTCAGCCTTGTGTCCCAGCATACGTCCTCTGCTCTTTTGACCCTGGCTACTGTGCAGACACTCTCCCTCCACTTCAGCATCCTTGGCAGAGCATTCAGCCACCACTCCCCGACACTCTGGGGTTCTCTTCTTAAACCCTTTGTGACAAAAATTCGGTACTTTTGCCTCCTTTTAGTTTGCGCCTGTCCTTTTCAAATCCAGTCAATGGACATAACCAGATTTTTTAAAAATGTGATTGCCAATTCCCGTACAGGTTGAAGCTCCCTTATCCGGAGCCCTCAGGACCTGGCCTGTTCTGGATAAGGGTATTTTACGGACGAGGGGTGGTCACGTTAAATTGGATGGTACAGGTACTGAGCAAGGGTACATTGGGGCTGGCTGGCTTGGGGCTGGGAGTGCGGCAGAGAGATCATTGGATCGCGGGGTCGGGGGGGAGTCGGCAGTGAGGAAGGACTTCAATTTGGTCAAATTGTTCATGACGGAATTCTGTGCTTGTGCCACCCGGTGGCCGGGAATGGTTCTGGACGAGCGATGGTTCTGGATAAGAGAGTTCCAGATAAAGGAGGGTCAACCTGTACCAAATTTATTGTGATATATTGATAGCGCAAGTTTCATCAGTTACAAACTATAGAGAAACAATTCAAACCATGTGATTGGTTCACTTTGTACATGACTGAAATTCATTTTATTAATCTGATTGGGGATATTGAAAATTCAGGAGTAATGGTAATGCTTTCCCATGATATAAAAGGAGCATTTCTGTTCAAATCAAGGGCGTTCATTTGAAAATAATCCGATTTGAAATTGCTGGAAGAGTGAAACACTGATTTGAAATTCTAAGCAACAACTTAGCTTAATTAAGCTCCCACTGAAGTAAGAAAATCAAGAGAAAGAAGCATTGTATATTATTTTAAAGTTATTTAAAAATAAATAGTTTTGTTCTAGAGTTGTGATCTTATTATTCTGTATTCTGTAAGTATGTAACTATTATATCATGTTACTCTTGTGCTTGTTCCTCTCTTATTTAATAAATTTGCTTAACGTTTTTAATTTAAATGAGATTAGTGATGGTGTTCTACCACCTTCAAAAGACTGGAGTTAGATCTTATGGAGGCATAAGATAAGTTCAGTAGCTGAAAGCAAGGTATGGACATGGTTTGCTCTTGTTTTCCTGGGCACGTTACCGAAAGCCTACCTAAATCTTAAGGCAAGGATAGACACTCTCGACAATATGGAGAGTGGGACTTCCCCATGAAAGATTAACTGAAATAATAATTGATAAGAAGGATGGAAAAGATCCATGAAAACCTAACAATCCCCGACCCCCCTCCACACTGCTATCTTGGTCCCAAAATTGAAAAGCTTCCTCAACACCTAATTCTTTTACCGTGCTTTTACGCACTCATCTAAAATCTTTCCATCTTCCTGCTCCAAAATCACACCATCACCACAGAGCCAAATTCTATGGTCACATGACATCCCCACATACACACACTTCCAGCGGTAACAATCAGAAGCAGAAATCTTCACTGATTGTCTCCTTCCTAACCCAGGCACGCCGAGACCAGTTATAGTGCCCCGACTCCTGTCCTGGCCACGATTGGCTAACTCAATTCATTAGTTTTTCAAACAAAATTCTGTAAAAAGATTTGGGATTTGAAAAGATTTGAGAATGCACGCTCTCTAGTGTTATTTCATTATATTCTACTTATGCTGATTTGAACATTGCAAAATTAAAGAAATGATCTGGAACATGAAATGGATGATGAAATTAGGGACTGTACTTTCAAAAATCACCTATCAAGTGACCTAAAAGACTTCTCAGCATGTTTAAATTTTCTAAATTTTGCACAGTGATACCTTAATGGAGTCTGCTCAAGATGATTCTGGAGAAGCTCAGCATCATACAGTGGTGTGGTGCACTCAGTGTGTTGTGGAGGATCAGGGGCAACAGGTAGAAGTAGAAGAGCTGGAACTGACTCTTCCTTTTCAGACTCCAAGGAAATACTGGTAAACACAGATACAGAGACGTGTCAGGATAAACATAAACGTGGCTTAGCTGTGAAAACAAATCTTCTGTATCATCAAAACTATAGCTCATAAAAATGGTCACTTTAACAATCATTTTCAAATCAATTTTTACAGTGAGCTAATGTAATCTTACAAATAAAGCAGAAAAGCTGGAAATGCACAACAGGTTGAACAACTTATGAAAGACAAACACAGGTCAATGTTTCTTCTGGATGGATCTCATCCAAAATATTAATCTCATTCCCCTTCAAATGCCCATTTCTAATATTTTTTTTATTTCACGTTTACATTAATTGAAGTTTTTTTTCTATCGCTTTATATATCCTGGTATCACTATTGACCACAATATATTTTAACATTTCTGTTACACACTCTGTAATCCATCCAGCATTTTGTAGACCTTCCAACCTGAGGAAGAATGTCATGACAAGTGCTGAAACTGCAAGGTGAACCATTTTTCCAGCTAAACAGACTGGAGAATTAGGCTGCTTTTAAGCTTCTAGAAACGTCTGGGTCTAGTTGAGCTGAGATTAGATCTAAGGAATACAGGAGAATCTGAGATGCCACTTTACGTAGGTATCAGACAGGGCTCAGTAGTTAGCATTCTTGCTGCTGAGTCAGATGATGTGTTGGTTCGAGCACCACTCCTGGCGCCTGAGCACAGAATCTAGTTCAGCATTTCAGATTGGGAGTCTGCCGATTTCCTGCCCTCCCAGAACTGACTAGCTGCAGCAGGATGACTGGCTGGTGCCGACAATTTGTTGCTGGCCTGTTAATAAAGTCCAGGCTTCACAATGGCACAATGAGTGTTAGTTGGTTGTTTTTTCTGAATTTTAGATAATTATACTACGTGGTTGGGTTGTTCCAAAGACAAGAATTTCTGGATTGAATGGTAACCTGCTGTTTCTTGTTGTGACTGCATAAATTATCTCGTTGTGAGTGCCGGATGACTCTTTTTTAAAAAAAAAGGTTTGGAGCCAAACATTGTTTGTTAACAGCTTCAGAAACACCTCTGGCCTCTTGTTCCTCTCTTCACTGCAAACCCTTCCCAATGGATGGGACTGAAACTTTTCAGGGACAGAGGGCCCAAGTTTCCACCCGAAAAAAAACGGGCACCCCTCTGAGCTGGGCGCCCGTTTTTCGCGCCTAAAACGGCGCCTTAAAAAAAACCGCGCTGTTCTCGAGTGCCCTGCAGCTCCTTGTCTGCCTGGCGCGGCGTGCAGGGGGGCGGAGCCGACACTGGCGGCGATTTTGTAAGTGGGAGGGGGCGGGTACTATTGAAATTAGTTTTTTTCCTGCCGGCAACGCTGCGCGTGTGCGTTGGAGCGTTTGCGCACGCGCAGTGTGAAAAAAACATTGGCACACTGCCATTTTTGTAGTTCTTTGTAGCTGTTTAATTTTTGAACATTTTTTAATAAAAGCACATTGCTATCAGCACTGAGGCTTCTTGCAACCTTCTCACTGTCTCCTTCCCCCCCCCCCCCCGGGAACGAACGGCTGTTTCCTCCCCCCCACCTCCCGCTCAGCGGCAACGAATGGCTGTCTCCTCCTCCTCTCCCCCCTCCCGCTCAGCGGCAACGAACGGCTGTCTCTCCCTCCCCCCGCCCCCCTCCCGCACAGCGGCAACGAACGGCTGTCTCCTCCTCCTCCCCCCCTCTCGCACAGCGGCAACGAACGGCTGTCTCCTCCTCCTCCCCCCCTCTCGCTCAGCGGCAACGAACGGCTGTCTCCTCCTCCTCTCCCCCCTCCCGCTCAGCGGCAACGAACGGCTGTCTCCTCCTCCTCCCCCCCTCTCGCTCAGCGGCAATGAACGGCTTTCTCCCACCTCCCACCCGCGCCCCCCCCCGCTCAGCGGCAACGAATGGCTTTCTCCTCCTCCTCCCCACTCCCGCTCAGCGGCAACGAATGGCTTTCTCCTCCTCCTCCCCCCCTCCCGCTCAGCGGCAACGACCGGCTGCAGAATTCTCCCTGGCTGAAGCACTTTCACACAGGTAGGAAGATGGTTTATTTAATCTTTTCTTTGCTTATAAATGTTTATTCAGGTTGGATTTATTTGTATAATATTTGTAGAAGTATAAATAAGGATTTATTGTAGAATTTAATGAGTTCCCTTTCCCCCCCCCCCCGCCCCCCCCCAACTCGTTCTGGACGCCTAATTTGTAACCTGCACCTGATTTTTTAATGTGTAGAACAGGTTTTTTCAGTTCTACAAAAATCTTCACTTGCTCCATTCTAACTTAGTTTGGAGTACGTTTTCACTGTGGAAACTTTCAAATCAGGCGTCAGTGGCCGGACACGCCCCCTTTTGAAGGAAAAATTCTGTTCCAAAGTAGAACTGTTCTACCTGACTAGAACTGCAGAAAAAAAAATGTGGAGAATTGCGATTTCTAAGATAGTCCGTTCTCCACCAGTTGCTCCTAAAAATCAGACGCAAATCATGTGGAAACTTGGGCCCATAGTGCCTGATTCAGGTGCTATTTTAAAATCGCCCCACTGCCTTTTGGATGAGCTGTTAAATCAAAGCCCTGTTTGCTCTGTCAGATCATAGAATCATAGAAATTAACAGCACGGAAGGTGGCCATTTCGGCCCATTGTGTCTGTGCTGGCCGACAAAGAGCTATCCAGCCTAATCCCACTTTCCTAATCCGTAGCCTTTTTGGATGTAAAAGATCCACTGGCACTGTTCTAAGTAGTGCAGTGAAGTTTTCCCAGTGTCTGGGAAATATTTATCTCTTAACAACATCACTAAAACAGATTATATGGTCACTTATTGCATTGCTGTTTGTGGGACTTGCTCTGTGTAAATTGGCTGCTGTGCTTCCATGCACCGAAAGTACCCTTTAAAAGTACTTCATGGACTGTAAAGTGCTTTAGGATGTACTGAAGATATAAAAGGTGCTATATAAATGCACGTTCTTTCTTCTTTCCCTTTCATCTCTTCACTTTAAAGTTATATGCAGTAGCTTCAAATCTCGGCGAACACTCTCCTAGGAGGTACGGCATGATTGGAGATGATATCTTTTGTTTGAAATGTTAAACTGAGATTCCATCTGTCTGGTCAGGTGGTTTGGGTAAATGCTGAAGGTCAAAGATTACAGGCCACAAGCCGTTCGGATTCTTGTGTCAATGAGTGTCTGTTATAATTGTGCAGTGCGAGTCAGTTAATTGTCCCTATTCAGTTTTTTCACTCAGCTTCGAAACTGATCTCTTGGAGCTTTACCATCACAAAAAAAATACATTTTTAACCTGGAGAGGATCAGCGAAATTGCTTTTGAGAATCTTGGGAACCCCTGCTATTTTCCCTGAAAAGTTTCAATCCATTGGGAAGGGTTTACAGTGGAGAGAGGAACAAGAGGCCAGGGGTGTTTCTGAAGCTGTAAAAAACAATGTTTGGCTCCAACCCCTTTTTTTTTTAAAAAGAGTCATCCGACACTCACAACGAGATAATTTATGCAGTCACAACAAGAAACAGCAGGTTACCATTCAATCCAGAAATTCCTGTGTTTGGAACAATCCAACCATGTACTAAATTTATCTAAAATTCAGAACCAAAACTAGCAACTAACACTGAAGCTTCAGCCAACTTTATTTGTAGCTCCTCTGGCACCAATATCATTGCAAAACTGTGGATCTATAATTAATTAGAAAATCACTTCCATCTAACAGTTTGTGGTTTTTGAAAACTTCATGTGATCAAACACCATGATGCAAGACATTCTCACCGGGCTTATTTATTGGCGCCAATGCACTACAGGAGAAATTATTCTTAAGTCAAGGCACTTTGTGAAATCCTTTAAATTGATCATCCCAAAGCAATCCGCCATACCAAAACCAATATCAGAATTGTAACCACTAGCACTTTACTCTTATGTTGAGACCCTTCACTTTATATATCATTTGCAAAAGAGCACGGTCAAATGATCTTTGCACATCATTCTCTTGTGGCTGGCTATATCATTTGCTCCTATTCCCATATAATCCTATTTGAAGTTATCTCGGAAGATGGATATTCAATCTTCTGCACATCTAGATCAACGTGCTTGCCTCATGATACTATTCTGACCCAAGCATATTGACCCATGAATCAATTCAGTGTATTTATCAGGCCACAAGGGATCCAGGTTTTCCAACACCAGAATGCAGGATCTATGAAAATCGATGTTGGAAAATCATAGAGTATGTGCCTGTAGTTTCTAATTTGCACTCCGTGCACATGGGACAACTTGCTGGGTGCGCACATTCGTAAAATTAGCCCTGGTACCAATGGTGCTATCAGATCAACAGAGGTGGGGGCGTTCATCTTCAGGTGACATCAGTGGCGGGAAAACTGTATCAGGCATCATTGGTGCTCACATTAAATAAAACCATCTCTACAAGCTCAAAATGCTCTCTCTCCAGTTGGAAAGAAAAAAATTTCGAATTGTACTGCTCAATGTTTTCAGTTCAAGTGGGTTTACAGTCTACTTTGAACCAACATCACTAAAACAAATTATCTGGTATCTCATTGCTGTATGTGGAACCTTGTGCGCCAATTGAATCGTGTGTTTCTCTGTACTACAACAGACTACACTTCAAAAGTACTTCACTGACTGAAGTATTTCGGGACGACCTGAAGTCACGAAAGATGCTACATAAATGCATTTTATTTCTTAAATTCAAAATTGTTTAATTTTAATGATCTGATCATTCATATATTCATCACTAATTTACCTCTTTGCTGTGTTATTTACATTGACTGATGGAAGTTATGGATAATCTTTTCTTTTTACAGGAAAAGACTTCAGTAAAAGACATTCGCACACCCACCATTACACTCTATTGAAAACCTAGGGATGACACTGCAAGAGAAATATATCAGAGCAGCTTTCATTCATTCACTTGGTTCCTTCTATACAGAGGTAGCAGGGAACCTCATTCCTAAAATATTTCAGTCGTGTAATGACTGCTACTTTTACTGTTCAGACAAGAACAATGGTGGGGGGGGGGGGGAGCGGGGGGTTAGACTTCCAAAACACTCACAGATCTTTCAATTAAACTCTGCAGTAGTTTCCTATTCATTCAGAAAATAAGAAATATAAACAAAATGAATCTTTGCCAGTCTTGCTGTTTTTCCCAAAACTTCCTGCTGTGCTACCAATGCTCAGTCTGCCTCCCTTTCAGAATGTTTACATAAATACTGTGCTTTTTCCCTCGTATACTATCAGATATACGACTCCAACTTGTAGGCTGAAGTAACGGATACAGAATTTACAAGTCTGTTGCTCATGTTATTATCACCAATAAAGGCAGAACACCTCACACAGTGGAAGAAAAGCGCATTGTACTGGGTCTCTAAAGAGATATCCATTCTGGTAACTCTTTAGTGCAGGTTTATTGACCCAGGCAACCTAAAGCAGTCAATTCTCAAGTCTCTATGAAATATATGCAAGACCTAATTCTGTCTGCAGTTACGACTTCATGCTTAACTGAACAGCAAGACTGTTCCCCATAACATGATCTGCCACAATACACCACAGGGACTAACTTACTGAAGAGTGCTGAAGCATAACAAATCTTTTTATATCGTATCATGCTGTAATTCTGTTTTACGAGTTTAAACGTTCATTATAGACATAAAAAAATCTAATTCTACTTACCTAGTGACAAGTAAGCCAGATACTTTGTGTTTGAAGTAAAGTCTTTTCACAATGGGCACATAGTGGATCTCTCAGTATGTTGCCCACAAACTGTAATGAATCCCAACAGCTAATACTGTAACAATCTGTAAGTGTATCACTGTTATAACTGACGGAGAGGAACACTTACAGTAAGCCAATTAACAGTTCGTGGAGTTCACATTTGAAGCCACAATTCTTGAATGAAGTGCATTGAAGAAGTGACTCACACAAAAGACCACTAGCTATAAAACTCTAGTCTTCTTATGGAGGCTCCTCCCCTGTTGCATTGTCATGAAAGGTCAGCATCTGACTGACAACCAACAAGTGCTCTTCAGACATTTGAAACTGCTGGGGGTCAGCTGGATACAAGTCCATATAGCACTGATACAGTGGGCCCGCCCATTTCAATTTACAATTCATAGCTGAAGATTCGGATGAAAAGCCTGCATTTACAGTGTGACGTAAGGCTCTCGAATTACATTCACAGCATTTTCTGTTCTCTATATTTATACCTTTTCACCCCTCTTAGTACTCAACAGGAATTATTTTACAATTATCTAAATGTGCCCAAGAATCAAATTGCCTATTTGATTTGATTTAGTATTGGGATGCAATTTGTAAATAGTTTTCTTTTTTTTTTAATCTTAATACCTTCTAAAATAAAAATCTCACTGATTAAAATGAACAATGGCAAGAAGTTTAATGATCTATCATGTTGGATCAGCAATGCATCGTGCTACATTAATGGTGGGACACAGGTTCTGCCTCCATAGCACTGAGTTCTGATCTCAACTGTGTTTTATTGGGTAGGTGCTCAGTGGAGAGCAGACATGTCCCCGCAAGAACAGAGGGGTGGGAAAATTGGAGGGCAAGTTATCACTGAACGCCTCTCAAGATTGCAACGGAGTTGTTTATTCCAAGAATGGCATGATTTTAAGAAATATTTCTCGTCTCTAGTTCTGTTTCAGAGCTTTTGTTAGACCAAACAAAACTGCAGCTGTTTTATGATAGAAAAGATATGTGGACATTGAAAAATGGAAAGGGTTAAATTAATTCCAGATTTACAGTAGAACTGAACACAGTGCAGCTGAGAGATTACAAAAAGAACCTCATTGTAGCAGAAAGACAAAAAACCCAGGACATTCTGGCGCTGCTTAGTTCAGACCTTTTTCATGACTGACACAACCCTGCGTAGTAACTTTAAAAAGTGCAAGGCAGGAAGCACATTTTGCTCCCGAGTGGTCAAGGCAGCGGAATTGTTGCTTCAGCACTCTGATGGTCTGCTCCATGATGTTCCTGGTGGCAGCATGGCTTTCATTATATGAGTGCTGGGCAGGAGTGTTGGGGTTGCAGAGGGGAGTCATGAGCCAGGTGGAGAGCAGATAGCCCTCGTCTCCAACCAGCCAGCCGCGAGCTTCATGTGGTGGCTGGAAAATAGCTGGCACACCGGTCTGACGCAGAATGAAGGCATCGTGGCTGCTGCCAGGAAAGCGGGCATTGACGGTGAGGATTTTGCGTTTGTGGTCGCACACCAACTGCACATTCAGTGAGTGGAAGTCTTTGCAGTTCCGGAATACTTCAGGATGGTCATGCGGTGTCCGCAAAGCGACGTGGGTGCAGTCAATGGCGCCTGCACAATGGGGAAGCCCGTTATCCTGGCAAAGCCACATGCACACTCCAGCTGCTTCTCTCTGGTCATGGGGAAGGAAATGTCGTCCCTCCTCCTTCTGTAGAAAGCATCTGTGACCTCGTGGATGCAGCAATGGATGGCAAACAGAGATGTTGGAGATGTCTCCTACTGGCATAGAAATTGAGTGCGATGGTGATCTTAACTGACACTGAGAGCCGTCCTCACCTTGGTCTGATGCTCCAGGTCTGGTTGCAGGAGGTGGCAGAGCTCTGTGACCATGTCCTTGGTGAAGCGCAGCCTTTGGACACAGTGAAATTGATGTAGCAGAACTGCTGCCAGAATACCCTGGGAGAGTAAGGCCTCCTGTTGAAAGCCCTGTGGGCCCTCCTACCTCCGGCCATTTTGCAGTGTTTCTCAGTTGCCTCTGACAGTGACGTGGAGTGCGAGGTGTAATGCCAGCACAGCATCCATGAAACAATATAAATGTTGGACTTTCAAATCTGCCCTCAGTGAAAGTCCCAAATGTTTAAGGGCCAGAACACTCCTTCAATTGCAAATCACTCAAAACGGCTAAAACGGCTGTCTGCCTATGTGAAACTAAGGAGGAACCATTATTAGCCGAACAACAGTAAATCGGATGCTGGCACCTTTAAATAACTCTCCTCCAGCTGACATCTGACTGAAAACCGACTGCTGAAGTTGTCGCTGTCAGCGTCAGGTATACCAGCCAGGGGCTGAGGGCCAGTTTTTGTTCCAGGATGTTACGGGGGTGCTGCGCATGGTGATGATGTCACCATCACTGGGCGCAGTAGAGCGGGTCGCAACGTGAGGTACTTTTCTCACCATACCCGGTCACAAACCCGCTAACGGAAGGCACAAAGAAGCCCAATTTCTCCCCCCACGACTCTGAACTCTGAGTCAAACTCATGTGTGAACTGTTTCTTGAAGCAAGTAAGGAAAACATCCCTTTATCTGTCGGTGTCAGTGCAGCAAAATATTCAGCAGGTGTTCATTCCTAAAACCCTGTCAGATTACTTCTGTCTGAGGTTATATGATGGATAACTGTACAGTGTATTGTACATTTTTCAGGCATTTCGAAGAGCATTTTGTAATATTTAACTGACTATTGTCTCCAATTCAAGGCTTTATCATTAATCCAGTTTCTTCATTCTCTGCTAAGCACGCTTTCACATTAACATTTAAATAAACAATGCTTTAACCCGTTATCCTTATTCTGACAAAGACATTTGGCTTTAAAGCTACTTTGAGCCATAAACATGGCTGCTTCTTTTCAAAATTCAGAATTAAAATAGAATGTTCACTCGACTTTCTGATAACTATCCCTTTGCTCTGAAAAATTACACGGCTTGAAATTAGGGTCAACATTTTCATACAAAATGTCTTACTCAATTATTTTAAATCACTAACCCAAATAGATTATTGCCTCCTTTAAAATCGCAGACAGAGAAACTTCAACTGAATATATTAAGCATTTAGATGTTAATATTTAAAGGATCTAATTTCAAGTTAAAATTAGTTTGAACAGAAACTTTGGCTTTTCGTTCAAAATTGTCGGTTGTCAAAATATTTGCCTCCCTTGCCCTCAGTGTCCTGAGGAACTGTATTATTCACTCAGAAACAAACTAAAAGACAAAATGATCTAAAATCTCATATTATGGACTTTAAAGGCCCAACAGTAAGCTCAGTTGAATAACTGAAACAAAGAATTAAAGCATGTGAGCATTTCATTCAAAGTAAATTCTCACTAATTCTCTCCAGTAATTTTCTTCACTCCTGACTCTTGGCTGATGTATGGTTTCACCAGCACTGAGCATCCTCCAGTATCTCATGCAAGTGCCAATTATTCACACCTAAACTTTGATAGTCAATGATAGCAGGCTATTTGGCTGTAAAGGGCATCGCAACTAAACCCAATTGTGTCCTCACAAAACATTTACGCACAGTTATTTCATGCAGGGGTCACTGAATAATAATCAGGCGTGGGAATCGACACTAACTCAGGCACGGAAGCCAGTTTATAGTGATCACTGACCTGACGGAGATAACTCAGCACAGACAAGAGAGCAAACCTGGGCCTTCCTGATCTGAGTAGCGCAGCTATTTGTTGGATAAAATCATTGAGTCAGTGGGGTACAGATGTGATCACTTTAGAAATAATTTTTCAGCAGAGACATGTTTGCTCAGATGTTCATGAAAACATTTTCTATCGACTTCTCACCTTGAGGGGGAAGTGCTGTAATGCAAGACTCTTGCACTTAAACTAGCAGCAGGACCCGAGATGTCATTTTCAATAAGATACAAATTAGGTTACAGAATAGAAACAGAGCTTCTGGTCCACTTCAGCCACTATGTTCAGTCTGAATCAATAGAAAGATTGGATGTAAATGTAGCTCTGCGATCTGTACCATCCTCTGATTTGCTTTAACTTTTTCCAATTGTGTTTCTATATTCCATCTAAGAAATGTCCAAATCATTAATAGACCAGGTGGGCTGCTTTAAAATATGTAGATATTGATAAGATTTTCTTTTAAGACAGTGAAATGGACTTGGACACAGTTTCCGCTGCAAACTCTCCATCTGCAGTAGCAATAAGTGCCACAAAGCTGTTAACACTATTAAATCACACTGAAATTGTAGGCCATTGTTTAATGACGTATATCAATCTCACTGAGTTCTGGTGACAGCTGAATGTCACTGACTTCTTGCGGTATCGAGGGCAATATAAAATTTGTTAGTCTGTAACTCAGCAAACTCAACTTTTTTTATATTACTGTCTGTACCAGTAAAACAACTCAATGTTCAACCTACCATAAGCAATACGATTGATTCTCTGTACATCTTTTCTATTGTATGTTTAGTACATTTAAAATGCCAGTAAGATGTATCAATGTAATTGAAAGTTTGGGGATTATCCATCACACATCCGGGGCACACTTTGTATAAAAACCCCAATGAATTCTAACTGAACAATCATTTAAAAAAACACACAAAAAAGGAAAAGAAAGCTAGTTACTGCCAACTGTTTTTCTGACTTGGAAATAAGCTAAGAACTTGGTGATAGGACAAGGAGAGGAGGTAAGCAGCTGCCAATACAGAGAAATATCCAACCACAAATAATTTACATTGGGGAGCCAACATCGATCTTCGAGCACAGGAGTGAGGGAGGACTTAGTGCAGGAAAAGTTAAGTGCAGCAGAGTTCTGCACAAGTTGTAGTCTATGCAGGGTGGAGGATGGAAGGTCAGCAAGGAGAGTATTAGTGCAATCAAGTCTGGAGGTGATAAAAGCATGTGGAGGGGTTTCAACGGGAGAAGGGCCTGCGTAAGGGGAGAGGCAGTATTTGGTGAGTGCCCTAATTTGACTTATTATTTTGTATATATTAATGTATGATTCTCTTCACATATATCTTGCATAGAATGTCACTGTTGCATTCTGCTTACACAGTCGGTCACTGGTCAGAGATTTCAGTCTTTACCGATCCTTATGCCTGTGTTCCTATCTATATGTAAAACCTTTGCTTGCAACATACGTTTTGTCCATGGCACAGGTTTTTGCGTCAACCCGATTTCATTAAATCACGACTGTAAAAAGGTAAAGAAAGTACCAATCAAAAGCAGATGCAAAGATGACACCCAAAAACAACAACAATTTGCATTTAAATAGCACCTTTAACGTAGTAAAATGTCCCAAGGGGATGTTATCAAACAAAATTTGACACCAAGCCTCATAAGGAGATATTAGGGCAAAATTAGGTCAAAAAGGTAGGTTTTCAGGAGTATCTTAAAGGAAGAGAGAGAGGTAGAGAGGTTTAAGGAGGGAATTCCAGAACTTAGGGCCTAGGCAGCTGCAGGTACGGCCGCTAATGGTGGAGTGCAGAGATTGCGGAGGATTGTCGGGCTGGAAATACCAATAAAGCACGACTTAAGGATGTATGAAAAGTACCGATTTAAATCAGCAGAAAGCAAATATCCAACAGTACATCAGCAAAAAAGAGAATAGGATCAACGAAATCTCTCAAAATATTTCTCGAAAATCTTTTCATCTGTTATTTTGCTTTCTCACTATGCTGAGGATTTAGTACCATAAATAAGGGCCCTGAAATGGCAGAGTCCTTGCTTTGCCGATGGACATGTGTCAGATCCGGAACTTCTGTCCACTTGTAACCAAAAATATGGACCCCATCTCAAATCATGGGGACGGGTAATTTAAATAGTTAGAGTTGGATGCCCTACCCTATCCAGGCTCGGAAAATGGCACAGCTTCTTTGTGTTGCTCAGGGAAACTGATCTTTGTGCCAGGACAACAGGAGGAGGTTTATGAGGCATTTTGATGCTGACGTTGGATATCGAGACTGGAGTCACTTACTCTGCCAGAGCTGAATAATCACCTGGACAGGTGCTGGTCACTAGACACTCGACTGGGAAAACCTCCCTGTGACTGAGCTACACCAGCTGCAGGTTCAGGAAAAACTGCAAATCCACCGCGGGAGATCAGATCAGGGAAGAAATACCGGTGAAAGTCGTGAATAAGTCCGAAAAAGACAAAATGTTTTAAGGAGTGCAGAACAAACAAATAAAGTACTTATAATCTTAAGCAAATACTGCAAATCCACCATAAAATAAATGATAACTCGGAATAAGAGGAACTATGTTGGAATAATAGTTATTTCCATCTTCTATAATTTTGTATAGTGACAAGTAAATATAGTATTAAAATCTTATGGTGCCGAAATTGCTCATGTCCCGCTGCCGCCCGATTCTCGGCGGTATTCAGGCGGCCCTTCATTTTTTACAGCCCGCTGCTGCTGAGGTCCTCCAGCGGGAATTTGATGAGAATATAGCGGGCGGGAGCGGGAACAGGGTGCAGCGGGCAGTGCAGGCCATTAGACTCAGCAAAGATCGGAGGCCGAGTTCTGCGCGCGCACTATTTTCTTTCGCCGACCGAGATGTGCGCATGCGTCTGTCAGGCTGCCGACCTGTCTCTCCCCCGCTCCGGCCCAAGCTCGGCGAGGGGGCTGAGAAAATCATACAAGAGGCAGTTGGGATTTCCAAGGAAGGATCAGTTCGAAGAATAGAATTCCAATTCTCACTTTTGCTTATGTCTGAACTTTATCCCACTGACATCAGCCTTGTCATTACTAACCCCGGTGATAGAAACACTGACACAACCGCTGGTTCAGACTGAGTATTGTTAATCTCCTCAGTTTCATATTCATATTGGCACCAACACTAAATTTACCCACATTTGCCACGACAATTAGGGCCACCCTTGCAGCGCTCGCCCCGAACACAGATGTCAACAACCACATCAGTCCAAAGCAATAGTGATGCAGAATGTTCCCATCTTCACCAGGACGTGCTGACTCTGGTTGGGCTGAGGTTCCATGGGCACTCCCAGTTCCTGGATATCTAATCCAATTAATAATTTCTCACGTATGACCCAAGTCGCGAACCGAGTGCAAGGGCAGCCGGTCCCATAGCTAAAGATAAACACCTTTATTTCAGAAATAACGATTCAGTGGCTAAGTTTCACTAAACACGTTTGATTTCTGAACTTTGCTCTGTGAAGATAAATCAAGGAATACAGGTCCAAGTTGACAACGACCTTGTCTCTTAACGCAAATGTTGGGACTTGAATAATATATAAACACATTTCTTATACAACAGTGACTACACAATGTGCTTCAGCAGCTGGGAATCACTTTGGGCGGTGAAAGGCATTATATAAATGCAAGTTCTATTACGTAGAATCAAGTTTATTTCTCCATTCGCTCGTGTGCTTATATAGACGTCCCAAAACAAGTTTTTAAATGTTAATTACTTTAAGAGTAGTCACTATTGTTATGTCGGCAAATATGGCAGGCAATTTGATCATAGCAAGGTCCGCCAAACAAGAAGAAGAATGGCCAGTTCATGTGTCTTTTTGTGGCATTGGTTGACGGGTAAAGGTTAGGTCAGGATGCTGGGAGCACTTCACTGCTCTTCGAGTAGCGCTATAGGATCTTTTACATCCCAAGAGGGCAGACTGGATCTCAATTTAACATTTCATCTGAAGGACAGCACCTCAAGACATTAGAACACTCCCTCAGTACTGCAGTGCCAGCCGAGGTTATGTGAAAGGGTAGTGGAAGCAGATTCAACCGTATCATTCAAAAGGGAATTGGATAAGTACTTGGAAGAGAAAATTGTCGGGCTATGAGGAAAGAGCAGGCAAGTGGGACTAAGAAGAGAGCTCTTTCAAAGAGCTGGCACAGGCAATGTTGGGCCGAATGGCTTCCTTCTGTGCTACATCATTCTGTGATTCTATGTTCTGAACCTTCCTCTCATTCAGAGAGAGACCGGGAGGGGAGGGAGGTGGGGGGGGCGAGACCGGGAGGGGAGGGGAGGGGGGGGGGCGCGGTGGCGCGAGCAGGGGGAGCGAGGGGGGGGGGGTAGCGCGAGCCGGGGGGGGGGGGTCGGGGGCGCGAGCGGGGGGGCGCGAGCAGGAGGGGGGTGGGGGCAGTGGCGCGAGCGGGAGCGCGAGCAGGAGGGGGGATGGTGGCACGAGCGGGAGCGCGAGCGGGAGGTGGGGGCGGTGGTGCGAGCGGGAGGTGAGGGGCGGTGGCGCGAGCAGGAGGGGGGGCGGGGGCGGTGGCGCGAGCGGGAGGCGGGGGGCAGTGACGCGAGCGGGAGGTGGGGGCGGTGGTGCGAGCGGGAGGCGAGGGGCGGTGGCGCGAGCAGGAGGGGGGGCGGGGGCGGTGGCGCGAGCGGGAGGCGGGGGGCAGTGACGCGAGCGGGAGGAGGAAGGCAGTGACGTGAGCGGGAGGAGGGAGGCGGTGACGCAAGCAGGAGGCGGGGGCGCGAGCGGGAGGGGGGGCGGTGGTGCGAGCGGTGGGGGGGAGC
The DNA here is from genome assembly GCF_044704955.1 of Pristiophorus japonicus. Taxonomy (NCBI): domain Eukaryota; kingdom Metazoa; phylum Chordata; class Chondrichthyes; family Pristiophoridae; genus Pristiophorus; species Pristiophorus japonicus. The sequence continues at coordinate 269,060,434 of NC_091979.1, read as the reverse complement.
GGTGGTGCGAGCGGGGGGGGGGGCGGTGGCGCAAGCAGGAGGGAAGTGGTGCGAGCGGGAGCGTGAGCGGGGGGGGTGGGGTTGGTGGCGCGAGCGCGAGGGGGGGGGCAGTGGCACGAGCGGGAGGGGGGGTCGCGAGCAAGAGGGGGCGGGGTCGCGAGCAGGAGGGGGAGGGGGCGGTGGCGCAAGCGTGAGAGGGGGCGAGGGCACGAGTGGGAGGGGCGGGAGAAGAGAGAGAGCGACCGGGAGAGGGGGCAGGGGAGAGAGAGCAACCAAGGGCGGGAGGTGGTGGGGTGAGAGAGCGACCGGGAGAGTAGAGAGAGACTGAGAAGGGAGAGACACGGGTGGGGGGGGCGGGAAAGGGATTAGAGGAGAGAGAGTGAACTCAGGGAAGACGGATCACGTTCTTATTATGAAATCCAGAAGTCACGACTCTGTCATTATTCACTTCATACCCAATAAACCTGTTAAACAATTCCTACACAATGCCCCATCTATGCACTGGTGTAAGGAGGGAGTTTGGCTGGCGGAGGATGCACTTGCACCGGGGTAAGGCACTTCGACTGGGGGAGGTATGCACTTGGACTGGGGTAAGAATGTACGTGGACTGAGCTGAAATTGGTGCTGAAATTGTAAAAATCGCTTCCAAATCCCTATAAGTCCGATTGTAAACTAAGTGTTAGGCTATCAGCAGCCTTTCATCAAATACTCCCATTTTCAAAATGGCATCCGTACCATCCAGTTAAGATCGGCTAAAATCAGGTAAGACCATACTTTTCAGGATGGTATTTAGGGCGGGCAGTAAATGGATCTTAGTGATCAAATTTGTGTATTTGGGCCGTGAGCATTAATTGATTTAAAAAAAAATCAAATTCACATTTTTAGGCAGTAAGTGAGCGATATGATGAATTTCCAGCCCGTAATCTTTCAATATCCCTAAAGTAAGCAATGTTCGACCTCATCCATTATGCGATATGTTGCTATATTGCAGCAACAGGTGAACAACTATGTTTAGACTGCAGCAGGACTACAGTAAGCAACAAAAAACATTTTCTACATCCTGTACTACCCATGAGAGACCTAATATTTTCAAAAATGTTGTGCGATGTTAATTGTCGAGAATAAAACATTTCTTTCATTTTGGCATTCATCGTCAGCGTACAGAGCAAACAGATGCAGAATTAGCCACCCTGAACTCTGCACAAACCACAGGGTAGAAATTGGTTATGGCCCACTTTCGAGTCCATAACCAGTAGCATGTATCAATAAATACGTTTTTTGTATCAGTTACTTTTAACAATATATAAGCACCAATGAGAACTTTCTGCATATGATAATATATCACATTGTGCATTAATGCAGAAACAACAAATTAATGAGGCACTTGTACATGTATATGCAAAGTGGAGAGAAGAAAAAGCCTTACTCCATCAGCTCAAATCTTGGAGCGCTCAAAAGAAAACATACTTTGATATATATTTTTTAATTCTTGAAGTTTTTATATGGTTTTAGTTGTTGAAAAATGACTAATTTTATATAAAATTATGATTAAAGATAATCATTTTCAATGAGCAGAAAATCTCTAACTCATGAGGCTGTCCCAATATCCATTGAATGTGTGCACATCATTGATGGTTAGTTGCACACTTTATAGCATCTGTATATAACAAAATTAATGAAGGTTTTTGATAAAAATAAATCAGATGTGACTATTTCTGCTGGTTGGGGCGAAAGTGATGAGGAATCACCAATTTAAAATTGTCACAAAGCGAGTGAGGAGAGGGGTTAAGAGAAATTTCTTTGCACTTTTTGGAGATAGTAGTTGAAACAGAGACCGTTGCATCATTTATGGGAAAAACAGATACATTATAAAGCAGAGAAAGATGCAGGGATATGTGGAGGGAGCCGGGCAGTGGGATTCAAATTGGTTTGTTCCAGCTGGGAGCAGGCACAGACACAATGGGCCAAAGGGGCTCCTTCTGTACTGTCAACATCAATACTATGTACAGAGATACATTAATTTAAGGCTGGATGCCAGTTTGTCCAATTATTACTGTCTTTGTCTACCTTGTGGTCATGATGCCTTTATCCAGTGCACCTGTTGTTACTGTGCAAATTACACCCACAGCATCCTTTCCAAGTGCAGAAGAAGAAGAGGCAGATTCAGGAGAAGGACTACAGGCAACAGAGAGCAGGAAAAAGAACAGTTAGAAAATTTGATAATGATATAAATACATTTATGTGGTAAAGTATAGAAGCAAGGATCTGTGTACCTTTCAATCTTTAATCCTTCTTTAAGTCCGTTTTCAATTATTCTGACTTCAGTGTTTTCACATGCAGCTGGCAGAACCCCTTCATTCTTTACATCTGCTAATGTGTGTGGGGATCTGCCTCCTGGTCTGGTTGTTGGTTCGATTGCAAATAAGCACTCATTTCCAAATTTAGTCTCAGACATATAGGACTTTTTAATGGAAGTTTGATCTATTCCAGCAAAATTCCCTGTTGATGGAACACCCACAATGTTTTCCTGTTCTTTGGCATCTATTTCTAAGCAACTTTCTGTTGCATCTCTTGTGTGGAACAAGAGCAGGTGTTCAGTTGAATTGCTGCGTTCCTTGCTTTTACTGGTCATGGATTTTGTGAGCCGAGTTTCCGGAGCTGCAGCATCATTTTTATAGTCTGTGTCTCCTGCAGAAATGGTCTCTTTCTCCACTGCTTCTGGGAGTTTATCACTTTCCAAAGCAAAATCCATCTCCAAACTTACTTTCTCTTTGCAAATACTATGTGAAATTAGATTGTCATTTGTCTGTTGCTGTTCACTATCTGATGTTGTAGCCAACAACTGCTTTATTTCCACAGCTTCAGAAACAGACAGATTGCAATGAGGAAACTCTATCTCGGGACCTATTCCAAAAGTCATGTCTGTTTCCATGCTCCCAACACCATTTGCGTAAACGCGTTCTTTTCCACTCAAGTTCAGGGTCTGTTGTTTCTCACTGTCATGTCTTTGCCTTAAAATATCCTCTTTTATTGTTGTGTCAGAATCCAAGGAATTAGAAGATAGCTCATTGGATTCTGGAATTATATTTTCAAGACTATGTACATTTTCAACACAGAAGTTTTCTTCCCTTTCGGTAGTGGATATTTGCTGAGCGTCACTAAAAGAATTGTTTGTCGTCTCTTGCAGTTCAGTAGCAGTATCAGAACTAGGTAACAATTTCACACTTTCTGGCTGAACAGAGTTTTCCATACCCATCTTATCGATGCATGCATTTTCTTTAAAGATATTTATTTCTGTTTCACCATTACATGTCAATTGTTCAGTGTCATGGCTGAAACCCAATAATTTATCTTCATCTTTCTCAGTATCAAATTTCTGGGAGCCAAATAGCAGTTTCATAAATGTTTCTTGGGCTGAAATATTATCAGTGTCAGCTGGAAGGTTGATCCTTTCTTTGCTTTCAGTGTTACAGGTATGCTGCTGTTCATTCTCAAAGTCCAACGAGGTTCCCTTCAACTCTATGTCAGGGTCCTGAGGCATGGGTGTCAATTTATTGGCTTCCGGGCTTATACTTTCTCTGCCCATCTTAACGCTTTTCACATCTTCTTCAAAGACTTTTTCTTTTGGCTCTCCGCTGGAAATTTGATTCGTGTCACCATCAAGAGTGGAAGCCAATAAATAATCTTTTTCATTCTCCAGCTCATGAATCTGCAAGTTCGATGGCAATTTTATTGTTTCTGCGGGTGTAGTCATTTCCATATTGGTCTTTAATTTTAACATATTCTTTTCTGAGACGTTGTCTTGTACTTCAACGTTCCAATTTTGCTGTTCAGTATTCCAACTGCCATCTGATAGCTTCTCCCTAAAGTCCACGTTATCCTTTTTCGGAGGGCTAGATGGCAACATCATGGTGATGTCTGGATACAAGTTATTTTCTATATAATCACCTTTACAGGTTTCTGTTTCCATTCCACTGCTACATATCTGCTGTTGCTCATCACTGAAAGCCATCAGTTCAGAGGCCTCAGAATCCTGAGGTGCTGATGCCAATTTCATACTTTCAGGGATTATAATATTTTCCACAGCACTCTGCAAGACATGTACAGTTTTTCCATTTGCTTCTTCCTCTTTAATTACACTGCTGCACATCTGCTGCTGCTGCTCACTGCCTAAAATCGGTATGTCCTTCACATCCTTTGCATCACGAATCTGAATACCAGGTATCAATTTGATGATTTCTGCAAACAAATTATTTGCACTGCCAACTTGGAGCTTGTCCATGCTTTCTGCTTGATGTTCACCACTGAAACCCGTTACACACTCTGGCAGGACAGCAGTATTAAGATCATGTGTGCAATCTGTCAGTTCCATGCTCACCGAGAGCTTAATGTCTTCTGTACTTGTTTTTGACATATTTTCTTCATGAAGGTTTTCTTTTGATTCATTGTTGAGCAGGTGTTCTTGTTTCAGATCCCCATGAAGACTTTGCAATGTCTCTTCTCCTTTCTCTTCATCACGACTCTGAAGGCTCGCAGTCAGTTCCATGGTTGCTGCTGGTACAGTATGCTCAGTACCTGACTGAAGGCTTCCCATATCATTGTCAGAAACGCTGTCTTTCATTACACTGACACCTGTTTGCAGCTGTTCACTAACAACCGCCAATAACGTTTCTTTGGATGTTTCAGATGTGTCAGTACTCTGCGAGCCAGGTGTCAGTTCAATGACTTCTGAAAGTACAATATTGTCTTGAACTATCTGAAGCATACAAAGGTTTTCTTCACAGACGTTTTCCTTTGCCTCATTGATACATATTTGATGTTTTTCATGAATAAAACCAGGTGATGCTTCTTTCACTTCTGCCGTACTAGGAGTCACTACGGTGGGAATCTGTTCCGTGCTTACTGGGAGGGTATCTGCTGCATCCAGTTGGAAGCTGTGTACATTTTCTTCACAAGTTTCCTCTTTCATTTCATCATTGCATTTTTCTTGCTTGTCAGTTTCACAACTGAACCCCAGTGTGTTTTCCTTTGCCTCCTCTGTGTGGTGATCCTCTGAGCCAGCTGATAAATCTATAGGCAGTGCTGTTACATTTTCAATTACACTCATAAGACTGCACACATTGTCCTCGTCGATGTTTTCTTCTGTTGGACTACTGTAGATTTGTTGTTGTTCATTGCTGAATTCCAGTTCTCTATCATTTTCTTCAAGTGCCTGAGGAATGGGAGGACTCGGTGTACATGTGATGGATTCTGGAAGGGTGGGTTTCATTCCCACCTGAAGACTGCTCATACTGTCAGCACAAACATTTACTTCTGTTGCATTCCCACGCTGATGATCTACATCACAATTGAAATTCATCAATCTCGCTTTCAATGCCTCAGTGTTAGGATACTGAGCAGTACATTCTGTGGTGGCGGGTTCTGGAATATTTTCTTCACCTTGTTGAAGACAACCTACCTTTTCTTCATAGTAGTTGTCTTCTATTCCTTTTGTGGCTATCTGTTGCGGCTTTCGATCAATACCAAAGCTCCAAAGTTCCTCTTTCATTTCACTTGTACCGGGATCCTGAAGGGCTCTTAGCAATTCCGTAGCTTTCAGGGTCAAAACATTATCCATACTTTCTGCAGCAGTGTGAAAGCAGCACAGATTTTCTTCAGCCATTTCTAGTTTTCCATTGTCATCTACTTGTTGATGTTCACTACTGAACCCAATTATTGTTTCTTTCAGTTTTGTAGCATCAGGATCCTGGCAGCTGGCTGGTGATTTCAGTACTTCTGAAATGTTTCCAGCCTCAATCTGATGATTTTCCTCATTTGCTTCAAATACTTTTTCTTTTGTCTCACCATCTGCCCACTGTCTGTTGAACCTCACTAATGTATCGCTTTGTTCCTCTACATCAGGATTCTCTATATCAATTGACAATTTTCTGGCTTCTCGAGGAAAAATGTTTTCCAAAGATATTTGAGACTGGTCTAATTTCATGTTAGGGAGTCCATGCTTGAATTCAGTGTCACACATTTGTTGCTGTTCAGCAGAACATTCAAAACCCTCTGATGTTTCTGCTTTAGTTGTAGCATCCTGAGGGTTCGGTGCTAATTCTGTGCTCGCTGATGGTACAATATCTTCAGGACCTTTCTGGAGACTGCACATATCCCCCTCAGAATCTTTTTGCTGCTCTTTGCTGACGAACATTTGCAGTTCTTCACCACTGAAGGTCAGTGAAGCCTCATTCACTCCAGGGCCAGCAGTATGCTGAGAGACAGGCAGCAGGTCCACTCTGTCTGAGATCATATCTCCTCGATCAGTTGGAAAGCTGAACACTTTTTCTTTAGAGACATTTTCTTCTATTTCCCCATTTGCTGTTTCCTGTCCGTTATCGTAACTCAAAAGCAATTGTTCATTTTCTGTGGCTATTGAACCAATATTCTGAGTTGTAGGAGCTAATTCCTTGGTAAGTTGGAACAAACTGGTTTCTGTACCAATTGGGAAGTTGCAAATATCGTCTTCAGACACCTTTTCTCGGTCACATGTTTGCTGTTCTCTCTGACTAAACACCGTTTCTGTTTGTTCATCAATACTAGGCATCGCTGAACTGGGTGACAAATCCATGCTTGTGGCAATAACCTTCGCAATGTCAGTCAGAAGCTTCTGTATGTTTTCTTCAAAGTCTCTTTCTTTGGCTACCTCACTACTTGCCTGCTGCTGTTCGTTGCTAAATCCCTTTAATAACTCTCCAAGTTCCACTGCATCAGGATTCTGCATGCTAAATGGTAATTTAGTGACTTCTGGAATTATAATATTTTCCACAGGCGTCGGAGGGCTGTCAGAATCCTTTTTATAGAGGCCTACTTTGAACTCACTACCACACAGTTGCTGTTGCTCATGAGCAAAACCCTCCAACAACTCTTTAGCTGCAGCATCCTGAGGGTTCGGTGCTAATTCTGTGCTTGTTGAGGGTACAGTATCTTCAGGGCCTTTCTGGAGACTGCACACATTTCCTTCATAATCCTTTTGCTGTTCTTCACTGACGAACATTTGCAGTTCTTCACCACTGACGGTCAGTGAAGCCTCAGTCACTCCAAGGCCAGCAGTATGCTGAGAGACAGGCAGCAGGTCCACTCTGTCTGAGATCATATCTCCTCGATCAGTTGGAAAGCTGAACACTTTTTCTTTAGAGACATTTTCTTCTATTTCCCCATTTGCTGTTTCCTGTCCGTTATCGTAACTCAAAAGCAATTGTTCATTTTCTGTGGCTATTGAACCAATATTCTGAGTTGTAGGAGCTAATTCCTTGGTAAGTTGGAACAAACTGGTTTCTGTACCAATTGGGAAGTTGCAAATATCGTCTTCAGACACCTTTTCTCGGTCACATGTTTGCTGTTCTCTTTGACTAAACTCCGTTTCTGTTTGTTCATCAATACTAGGCATCGCTGAGCTGGGTGACAAATCCATGCTTGTGGCAATAACCTTCGTAATGTCAGTCAAAAGTTTCTGTATGTTTTCTTCAAAGTCTCTTTCTTTGGCTACCTCACTACTTGCCTGCTGCTGTTCGTTGCTAAATCCCTTTAATAACTCTCCAAGTTCCACTGCATCAGGATTCTGCATGCTAAATGGTAATTTAGTGACTTCTGGAATTATAATATTTTCCACAGGCGTCGGAGGGCTGTCAGAATCCTTTTTATCGAGGCCTACTTTGAACTCACTACCACACAGTTGCTGTTGCTCATGAGCAAAACCCTCCAACAAATCTTTAGCTGCAGCATCCTGAGGGTTCGGTGCCAATTCTGTGCTTGTTGAGGGTACAGTATCTTCAGGACCTTTCTGGAGACTGCACACATTTCCTTCATAATCCTTTTGCTGTTCTTCACTGACGAATGTTTGGAGTTGGTCACCACTGACGGTCAGTAATGCCTCTTTCACTCCAGCGCCAGCAGTATGCTGAGAGACCAGCAATGATTCCACTCTTTCTGAAATCGTATCTTGCCGATCAGTCTGAAAGCTGCACACTTCTCCTTTACTGGGATTTTCTTTGATTTCTCTCTCTGCTGTTTGTTGTACACTGCCATGGCTCAAAGGCGACTGTTCATTTTCTGTGCCTGTTGAGCCAATATTCTGAGGAGCAAGTGGCAAATCCGCCGTTTCTGAAAACAAAGTACTTTCCATTGTAGCTGGAGGGCTGCACACGTTTTCTTCAGACACTTTCTCTTGCTTTTCTCCACTGCATGTCTGTTCACTACTGACAGACATTAATGACTTTTTCATTTCAGCTGTACCAGTAAAGTCCGAGCCAGCTGGCAGCTGCATGGCTGCTGGGATTATAATATTTTTTATCTGAATGTTGCTCAGATCTTCTTGATAGAGTGTTTCTGTAGAGCATGTTGATGTTTGTCCAGTGAAATGTCTGAAATCTGATAGTTTCTCTGTTGTTGCTTCTTTTGAACCACAGTTTTGAAGGTTAAGCAATGATTCACTGCTTTCTGGGAACATGGAACTTTCCAATCTAGTCTGCAACTCACACTGGTTTCCTTTCAAAGCCTCCTCTTGCTTTTCACTGCCACATGCTAGCTGTTTATTAGCGACAGATAATAGTGTCTCTTTCGGTATATCTGTTCCAGGAATCTGTGAGCTCGGTGATAATTCCACACGCACGTCATGTGGGCTACACACAATTCCTTCGCAATCGTTTTCTTTTGTCATGCTGGTACCTGTCTGTGGTTGTTGAGCACTGAGAACCAATATCTCATTTACACCCAATGTGTCAGGAGTCTCAGAGCTTGGGGTCAACCCAAACATGTCTGAACACAGCTTGCTTTCTATACCCATGTTCTCTTGAAAAGATAACCCCTCCTCAGACAACCCCCCTTCACAGACTTGATTTTGTATCTCACTGGTATCTTCTTGCTGTTCACTAGAAGAGGTTAAATTCAGTTGTTCTCCTTTCACTTCCATTGAATCAGGATCCTGGGAGCTCGAAGACAGCCCCATTCTATCTGACAACAGCCCATTTTCTGGACCACTTTGAAGGGTGCGCCCATTTTTCTCGGATCTGCCATCTTGTTTTTCAGTGCTGCAGACTTGCTGGTCGTTTTGGAAACCCAGTAACATTTGTTTCACTTCCACTAAGTCCATGTCCTGACAGTGTGTCAGTTTGGACGTTTCTGGGAAAGAATAGTTTTCCGTGTCAATCCGCACAGTGAATAATTTATCTTCAGAAGCTTTTGCTTGCTTCTCACTGCCTCGTGTTTGCTGGTTATCGTCACAGCAGCAACCCAGTGGCTCATCTAGTGCTTTCTCGGAATAGGTATTCTGATAACTCGGTGCTGACTTGGTGATTTCCTGAAGATTCCACACATAGTCTTCACAAACGTTTCCTTTTGATTCACTGGTACATATCTGCTGTTCGCTCTTGAAAAATAATGCTGTCTCTTTCGGCTCCAATGCATCAAGGTTTTGAGGGTTGATTGGAAATACAGTATTTTCCAGTTGCATTTCAAGACTGCCCAAACCTCCTTTGCAAGCATTAGTTTTTGTTTCCTGATTGCATATTTGACCCTGTTCACTATCGCAACTGAAACCCTTTAGTTTTTCTTTTGTTCTCCCAGAGCTGGGATTCTGATGGCTCGAGCTCGGCACAACAGTTTCTGGAATATTCTCGATCCTAGTGACAAGGCTGCAGGCATTTTCTGTGGAGATATTTTCTTGTTCTTTAGTATTGTGTGTTTTCTGTTGCTCATCACTGACCGCTAACAGTGTTGCATTCAGTTTAGCAATATCAAGATCTGATGTGTCGATGGACAGCAACTCCATTTTTGCAGGGCTTCTTTGATTTTCTGTACTCGTCAGAAGACTGCAATCATTTTCTTCACTGTTCGATGTTTGGTGGTGATCAGTATCACAGCTCAAACTCAACTCACTCCCCTCTCGTGCCACTCCCTCAGACAAGTTTAGCACATATTCAGAGACTGAAATAGAACCTTCTTTAAGGTTGACCTTTGGCAAAACACACTTTTCTTCTTGATCAGTGACCACTTCTTCAGTGAGCTGCTCATTTTCAACTTTGGCTCGAGAATGACCGACAACATTGTGACCTGCGATTGTCACATACTCGGCATGTTTTTCTAAACTCGCTGGTGTCAGATACTTTGGGTCTTGAATTTCTACCATTAGCAGATCGCTTTTGCCATCTGTGCTTTTTGCAGGCTTTTCCTCGATAATGGATTCTTTGCATCCTGGTGCTGGCAACACTAGGCCGCACTCAGTCTCTTGGGCAGGTAACTGATCTCCCCCAACTGTGCCCTGAGGTGAAGGATAAGAGCCCTGCTCATCTGTTCCGTCCAGCTGCTCACCATGATACAATAGATCTGACAACCTTTCCTCGGCTGCACTCACTGCAGTATTTCCCTGTACTTGTGAGGAGCTGGCTTTTGGGCTCTGACCAGTATCTGCTGCCCAGGTAGTTTCTGTCTCACCAAATATGTTATTTACTTTCAAGGCATCGCCTTCAAATGCAGCATCGTCCAGTAAAGACCATAAGCTATTTTTATTTTCAGATAATAAAGGGGACTTTGGATCAGCCGTGATTTGAAGATTCGCTTTTTCTTCGCATTCTGCCGATGCCTCCTTTTGTCCGACCAGGATTTCTCGAGACGTTGAATTCAGGCTGTTTTCAGTATTAGTTTCAGGAGACTTGTCATCATTGTCTCCTGTTTTGGGGCTGTTAATAGTGCAAAAGTTGGAAAATTACATACTAAAATACCAAGATTAACTTTGACATACAAACGGGTAGTCGTTCATTCAGTCCACATGCAGCAGAATTAACGTGCTGAAGCCAAGCACTGCATGCATTGATTCAGTCATCAGTTTGATAGTAAGTTAACTATTCCTGCTCTACCATAATTAGCATCAAAGGTCAGTCCAGCTATCAAATGGCAATCAGTATAAGACAATGAATGTCATTGGTCTTATTGCAAGCAGAAAATTATCACAACAAAGTATCTCACAAATTTTGGTTCAACATCAAAATAATCCCAAATTTACTTTTTTGCCACAGCTGCCACTCCCATTTCTCTCTTTTCTCCCAGTACAAGAGAAAGAGGGAAAGTCTGAACATTTAATATTCTGCAATCAAAACAGAAAATGCTGGAAAGTAGGATTATGTCCGAACGTAGGTCATCGACCTGGAAAGTTAACCCAAACTCCCTCTCCCCACAGATGCTGCCTGACTGTCTGAGTGTTTCCAGCAATTTCTGCTTTCATTTCAGAATCCCAGCATCCACAATATTTTACTGTCTGAAACTCTGCCTTCTTCATATCATCTCTAAAAAAAAAGCATGGTCAGAAAAAGCCTCTTTCAACCATGAAAATCACAAAGGAGCTTTACAAATTCCGTGCCGTTTATCATGTAACGAGTGCTTTTTGTCCCATTGGCCCGGATATTTATAGGGAAGTGGGGAGGGAGCAGGGGAGCAGAGGAGCAGGGTAGCGGGGCAGAAACCTGGAAATCCCAGGGGCACGTATGTCCTTCCGAATTTAACAGCAGGACCTCAATTTCATTTTTTAATTCAGTTTCCCGCTTGATGGCCAGCCAGATTGGCTGGATGTTCCACTGCCGGGAGGGAAAGCTAACAGCAGAAGGCCATACCCAGGGACCACTGGGGACAGTCCCCGGCAATTGGGAAAGATCATGGGTTGGAAGTGGGAGGGTCAAACTGGCAATTGGAAGGGAAGGAAGGAAAGATCACGTTGTTTGAAGGGGGAATCGGATTGGCAATTGGGTGGGAGGCACGGAAAGATCGCGGGTTGCGGGAGGAGAGGGAGGGAGGGGGGTCTTCGCTGTGTGCAAATTGGCTGCCATGTTTACCAACACAACAAAAGTAATGCATTTCAAAAATAATGTGCGTGAAGCATTTTGGGATGGTTCTCAAAGATGTGATAAATGCATTATATAAAGGTGAACCTTCCTTTTATAGTTATCACATCCAACAGAACAAGACACAAGAGCCAAAGATTCCAGTGTTATGCGTGAGAAACGAGGTGTATATTGCTTTGAAGAGTAATATTGGCCTTTCAATTCCCAAGTGGTGAAAGAAAACAATTTCTAAGGCCTTTCGTACTGAGGTCAGTCAGATGGTCCAGTACATATGTACCATAAAGCTAAAAAAAACTAATAAGTGCAGCCTCAGGGGTGCATTAAACTAGAGGGTACGTGTGTCATTACACTAAAGAACGATAGTGCTCCTTGTGATTGTGTCCATTAATCAATATTCAGTGATGTGCTGACACTGATGATGTTAGCTATTGCAGGGCAGTGATAAATGCTGTATTACGCTCAGCAGATGTGAGCACTGCTGCTATGGAAAATTCAAATGCTTGTTCATAAAATTAGATTTCAAACACTAAGCACCACATTAGTGTGCTGTATAATTTTATCAAAATGGCAGTTATAACGGACCTTAGTTGATCTAATTCATTTTGTACATGAAAACAATCAACAAATTAACGACACTCAGGCAACCTACAGCCTATGGATCCGAACAGTATGTAGAGCACAACCTACTTAAGGTTACTGAATGTGATTATATGACATTCAAATAGATATTAGAAAATGAGAAAAAAGAGAAAGGAAGGAACTTGCTTTCATATATTACTTTCACATGCTCAGGACGTCCCCAAGTGCTTCACAACCAATGAATTGTAATGACAGCAAGAACAGTTTGAAAAAGTGGCGATACAGATATAAATGAATTATACATTATGTGACCAAGCTTTACACATGTTATAATGGGTCTCATTTTGACATTGTGCAATATTATAAAATGGGTGGAAGTGAATCGGCAGCTCATGTTACATCTCAATGGAAATAAAAATCGCAGGAATGCTGATTCACTATCACAGTCAAAGTTACCCCCCCACCATGAATGTACACAGCTTCTTAAATGCACCCCAACACACCTGAGTCAGATAAATTTTACAATACTTCAGGGTGGAAAGGAGGAGAGGCAAGTAAAATTAACAAATCCAAAGTTTTATAGAACATATTGAACAACTGATACAACTACACTGAACTGCTTAAGGATGCAGTTATGTCATCATTTTGGATCACTTCAAAGCTAGGTCCACAACGACATAAAACTGATAGTATAACTCTGGAGTCCAGAATGGGGTGGTGTGAGATACCTTCAAGGAAATCATCTCACACACATGGGTTTGAGAGCACATGGTAGCAAGTCTAATTTGAAAAGTTCTCAGGAGGGTTGCTTGGATGTCCTGGACACTTAATAAATGTTAAAAAAATGGGAATGCTCCCATACACGCTCTCAAAACATTTCAAATTTAACAAATGGGAGTGGAGCTCGAGCACATTCAACTCCTGAGAGTTCAATTCTGAGCCAGACAGTATAAACAAGGTACAACTGGGCAGAGTCAATTCTGTAGCTATTGGTCTCAGACCAATGGTGCAGTATAAATACCGCCTGGGAATGACAGCATTCAGGGAACAACAACAACTTGCATTTATGTCACACTTCAAATGTGGAAAAATGGACGCTAAGTCAAAGGAGAATTTAGGATGGGGGAAGATGTGGTTTTTATGGATGGTCTTAAAGGAGGTGAGGGAGGTGGAGAAGCAGAGGGCTTTAGGGAGGTAATTCCTGAGAATAGGCCTAGATGACGAAAGGCATTACCACCAGTGGTGGGGCAAAAGTAAGGGATGGACAAGAGGCCAGTCAGAGGAACAGAGAGTTCAGGTGGGGTTGTAACACAAAAGGATGGGCAAGTTCATGGAGCGACTTAAACATAAGGATGAGAATTTTGAGGTGTTGGGAAACCACAGGCCAATGTAGGCCAGGAGGGACAGGGGTGATGGGCAAATAGTGCAAGCTATGTTTACAGAGCGTGAAGGATGGGAGGCCTGCCAGGAAAGTATTGGAGTAATTTAGTAATTGGAGGTGACAAAGGCATGGATGAGAGGATGAGCAGCAGATTAGCTGTTGTCACCACACTAACCCATACCTGTCTTTCCTGCTATTGGCTGTTTGAATCTCTCAATCAGGTTCCTCCCCCACCCTTGGCACTGAAATGGCCCCAACCAAAAACATGATTGATTTTCTCTGTGACTGTGATTGTGGCACATTATCCCTCCATAAATTCTCTGCAGCCTTTGACACCGTCTGCCTCCTGCAGTGCCTCTACTCCTTTGTCCAGATCAGTGGATATGGCCTCACTTGGAGATACTGTAGGTGCAACACAACCTTTCAAACTGGGCCTTAAAGTCTGAACTCATGTTGACACGAACACTGAAAAAGGGTTTGAAGCCTAGAAAACAGCATTATCGTTACTTGCTTTAAAAAAAATGATTGTATGATCCAGGGAATGATGTGCCTCGAAGCTTGGCATTTCTTTTGATAAATATCTCGAGAGTCTATTATAAACAAAGCAGTGAAAGGCCATCTAGTAAGATTACAGACAATAAGTCTAATGCATGGGTTTATGAAATACAGATTTATTAGAATCTATCAGGATATAATTTAATTACTCGATGAAAGTAATGTAGTTGCGATTGAGGGGACAATTTTAACCCAAGGCAGAATTCATGTGATGGAGGCCAATGCAGTTGGCAATCCTCCTGCAGCCCCTCAGAGTGGAGCCTGGGAGATTTTAATTCATGATCCTCACCTGCATATATCTCCCGCCCAAACCCGTCGGGAAATGGAAGCTGGTCGACGATGGAGAGCGGAATGTCAAGTGAGAAGAGCCGCCCCCCTGCCCCCCCTGCGCCGGGGACCTGAAGGAACAGTCCTGGGGCTGGTGGATGGCGGAGCTGGGGAAGCCCAACGCAGGCTGGGCCTTGGCTTTCCTTGTGGGGCTCAGGGGATATGCCTGCTCTTGCTGGCACACAAAAATGACACTTCCCTTTCTCAGCCTCTGCTCGCCCCGTCGCCTCTTCCCATAGGGTTGGACTGGCGGGGAAGGGACAATGGCTTCCGTGTGCAGGCCTTCACTTAAAATGGCAGTCAGGCCCCAGTGATGTAATTGGAGCCTGATCTGCATATTTCCAGAAGCCAGTTTCCATCAGGTGTCCCTTCCGCCTGCTCAGAAAAGCAGGCTAAGGCAGTGGGATCAGTGCGGATAGGTCTCGTGGGCCATTTCAGCTGTTTCCCACCTGTTAATGTAAGTTATGTGGAGGAGGGCGTATCATATGTTTCTTAATTAGAGTTATACTTCTGCCATAAAATGAGACACCAATTGAGAGTCAGTATCTCAGACAGGAATGTTGTTTACAACTATGGTGGCATGTGGCACTAACCTCCTGACTAAATTGGATTGTGTCAATATTGATAGTTGGGAGAGTATCCCAATATAAGTGAATTGACAACAACGTACATTTATCTAGCGCATTTAACGTAGCAAAGCGTCCCAAGGCGCTTAAAAAGAGTGTCATCAATAAAAACATTTTGTGACACTGAGCCACAGAAGGAGAAATCAGGGCAGATCACCAAAAGCAGAGTCAAAGAAGTAGGTTTTAAGGAGCATCTTAAAAGGAGGAGAGGCGCAGAACCATACAACCATTTTTAGAAATAAAATCATTCACAGAGACAAAATCATAGACAAGCTACATACAATCAGTAATTTACTCGAAATGAAACTATACTTACTGTTTGAAAGCTGTTATATAGTTATTCCAGCTTCTCTCAGCAGATTTTTAAAAAAGACAGCCTCTGGTAGTACTGCCCAATATTTATCCCTCAATCAACATAACAAAAACAGAATATCTGGTCATTATCACATTGCTGTTTGTGGGAGCTTACTGTGCACAAGTTGGCTGCCGCGTTTCCCACATTACAACAGTGACTGCACTCCAAAAGTACTTCATTGGCTGCAAAGCGTTTTGAGATGTTCGGTGGTTGTGAAAGGTGCTATATAAATGCAAGTTTTTCTTTCATTCAGTTCTGTCCATCTCCATCCATAATAATGCAATGAACAGAAACTAAGGAGGTCTGGAAGATTTCCATCCAGCTGAGAAAATGGAGCCACCTTATATTACATTGGATTACATAGAATGTACAGCTTGGAAACAGGTCATTCGGCCCAATAGATCTATGCCAGTGTTTGTGCTCCACACCTGTGTTCATCTAACCCTATCAGCCTAACCTTCTACTCTTTTCTCCCTCAAGTGTTTATCTAGCTTCCTCCTAAATGCATCAGCTTCCCCTTAAATGATTCGGGTTAGATACAAAGTCAAGTTCCCTTTACATTGTCCCATCAAATACACCCAAGACAGGTACAGCACATCATAAATTTTAAAAGCACGCTATAAATAGGGATTGAAGATTAGCGTCACTATGATAGTGCAGCAAGCAGTTAGGAAGGCAAATGGTATGGCCTTCATTGCAAGAGGATGTGAGTACAGGAACAAGGATGTCTTATTACAGTTAACAGGGCCTTGGTGAGACCACACCTGGAGTATTGTGTGCAGTTTTGGTCTCCTTACCAAAGAAAGGATATACTTGCCATAGAGGAGTACAGTGAAAGTTCACCAGACTGATTCCTGGGATGGCAGGACTGTCGTATGAGGAGAGATTGGGTCGACTAGGCCTGTATTCACTGGAGTTTAGAAGAATGAGAGGGGATCTCATTGAAACGTATAAAATTCTGACAGGGCTGGACAGACTGGATGTGAGGAGGATGTTTCCCCTTGCTGGGAAGTATAGAACAAGGGGTCACAGTCTCAGGATGCGGGCTAGGAAATTTAGGACTGAGATGAGGAGAAATCTCTTCACTCAGAGGGTGGTGAACCTGTGGAATTCTCTACCACAGAAGGCTGTGGAGGTCAAGTCACTGAATATATTTAAGAATAAGGAGATAGATAGATTTCTAGACATCAAAGGCATCAAGGAGTATGGGGAGAAAGTGTTGAGATAGAGGATCAGCCATGATCATATTGAATGGCGGTGCAGGCTCGAAGGGCCGAATGGCTTACTACTGCTCTTATTTTCTATGGGGTAAACTCCATTGTTGCTTTGATGCTCAATGTAATCAAATTTCTCCAAAGAAATTGCTTGCACTTCAAACAAAATATAACCTATGTACCTTTTAGCGCAGCCTTATGTATACACACCATTAATTTTTTTTAAAGAGTTCACTGAGAGAAGCTGCAACCTCTTTCAAACAAACAGTTATATATAGTGTAAATTACTGATTGTATAACATCCTACCTATGAACCATTTTATTTGTAAATAAATCTTGACCATAGTTTAGCCTCTGCAACATGGTCCAACAATGTGATATTTTCCAACTTGCACATTGATTGGAGACAAAGTGGGTATCCCATCCCTTGTCCTTCTGGGTGGTGGAGGTTGTGGGTCGGGACGTGGCTTTTGAGGGAAGGAAGGGAAATGGCAAGGCGGACCAATTTAGGGATGAAGTTCCAGAACTCTGGGCGTAGTGGGTGAAGAAGCAGCAGGGGATAGAGGAACAGGAGTGGAGAACAAGATGTAAACCTGTGTTAGAAGTGCATAGGGTGGAGAGGGAGTGTGCAGCTGGAGGAGATTAGTCAGGAGTCAGAGGTGTCTGCGGCTGTGCAATATGCAATTCCATAGTTTAAAACAGTTTGTGCCTCCTAACTTCAGTTTTCTCCAGTTGGTGTTGGAGGTCTGAGTCGGTAAAGTTCTGGGTTCTTCTCCTGCTTGGTGTCTTGCCCTGCTGCCTGGTCTGGCTGTTTGGTACAAGTACTCTTGCTGTAGACATAATACTTGAACAGTATGATCAAAAGATTGATGAGACTGGCAGTGAAGTTGTCTCAGTCAAGTGAGTGAGCCAAGCACCGCTCCTTCTTTACCGTTTGTCAGCTGCACACTCGCATCTGAGTCAGAAGGTTGTGGGTTCAAGTTCCACTCCAGGAAATTGAGCACATTAAAAAAAAAAATCTAGGCTGACACTCCAGTGCAGAGCCGAGAGAGTGCAGCTCTGTCAGAGGTGCCGTCTTTCGGATGAGATGTTAAACCGAGACCCCATCTGCCCTCCCAGGTGGATGTAAAAGATGCCATGGCACTAATTCGAAGAAGAGCAGGGGAGTTATCCCCAGTGTCCTGGCCAATATTTATCCCTCAATCAACATAACATATTGACTGGTCATTAACACATTGCTGTTTGTGGGAGTTTGCTGTGTGCAAGATGGCTGCCGCATTTCCCACATTACAACATTGACTACACTCCAAAAGTACTTCATTGACTGTAAAGTACTTTGAGACGTCCAGTGGTCGTGAAAGGCGCGATAGAAATGCAAGTCTTTCTTTCTTTTTGCTGTCCCCCAGTCTATTGCTGAAGCGCACTCCAGCTAACTACGCCCATTTTAGCCAGGATTTACGCCAATGCCAACACCAGTATATATGTAAATGAGCTGACCCAGGAAATTCTCATGCAACTACCTCCCCAAACAACTGGCTGGTACAAATCTTTTTTTCATTGGCTGAACAGCAGCACAACACGCTGTGAGGAAATTTACTTCCACTGTTCCTTCAAATAAGTAGCTGAAATGCCTTCATGATCTCTGTGCAGTGTGCTACTGTATAACAATTTGTCAGCATTGTTTTAATTTTCACTTTTGGCGTATAATGAGTTAATATTTACAAAAGACATTTTCAAGTTTAATTAAAACCGAAACCATTCCTATGGCGTGAACAAGTAAAATAAAAATAGCTATTTAAACTGTATTGTACACCGTGGTGTAAAGAACAAATTAGCTTGCATGTGTCACATGTACCTTACCTTTACAAGCCTGTAATTAAATTGCAGGCCTGGAGTATTTGCTGACATCACGACCTCTGGTCTACCAAATGCAAATGAGTCCACATAGGCCTCAAACACCTGCCTCCACATGTTACTACTCTTTAGAGAAATGCCACAGTTTGTGATAAGCTGCAGCTGCAAAACAACCTTCTTGTGTCCATGTACTCCAGATACATGAAATCGATAGAATGTACTTCCATTAACTGTCGATATAACTTATCGGAAATATAAAGTGTTTGGCTCAAGATATGGTTAAACTTGCTCTGTTTACAGGTTCGACTGACTCATTCGGATATATGATCCACAGAAAACTAACAATTCACTTTTTCAACAAAAAAACAATGTGATTCTTGTGTTGCTGCACACATTACTGAAACGGAATGATTTAATTTCAGAGTGTTTTACCCTATTGGGGGTGGTTTACATCTGCCTTGCTAACCAAGGGATCTCAGAGTACAAATAGACAAATTACTGAAAGTTGTGACATAGGTTAGCAAGGGCATAAAAAGCACACAAAGCACTAGGTACAGAATTGAAAAGTAGGGAAGTTATGCTAAACCTGTATCGAACCGTGGTTAGACCACACTTGGAGTACTGCGTACAGTTTTGGTTGCCATATTATAAAAAGGATGTAAAGGCACTGGAGAGAGTGCAGAGAAGATTTACAAGGATGATACCAAAAATGTGAGGGTATCCATATCAGGAAAGGTTAAACAGGCTGGGTCTCTCTTCTCTTGAAAAAAGGCTGAGGGGTGACCTAAAATTATGAAAGGTTTTGATAGAGTGGATAGAGAGAGAATGTTTCCACTTGTGGGGAAGAGCATAACTTGAGGCCATCAATATAAGATAGTCACCAAGAAATCCAATAGGGAATTCAGAAGAAACTTCTTTACCCCCAGAGAGCGGTGAGAATATGGAACTCACTGCCACAGGGAGTGGTTGAAGTGAATAGTATAGATGCATTTAAGGGGAGGCTGGACAAGCTTGAGGGAAAAGGGAATAGAGGATTATGCTGAGGAAAGATGGGAGGGGACTCAAGTGGAGCATAAACGGCGGCATGAACTGGTTGGGGCGAATGGCCTGTTTCTGTCCCGTATATCATATGTAACCGTTCATGCTGAAAATGGGGCAGTCGGCAGATGAAATTTATAAAATAAAATCTCCCACCCACTGGCCACCCAAGGCCTGCATGACTCGATTTTTGATTGGGCCTTGAAATGGGCAGCTATTTAAATCAGGGTCCTACGCCAGTTGCAGGATCCCCGCAAAATCTTCAGGTACTAATGGGCGGAGCAGTCTTCCCATTGGTCGTAGATATGGAACAACTCAACCAATGATCCTTAGAGGGTCTGCTGGAGGTCACTCTGGAAACAGCGCAGCTAAGTTTTTCTACAGGATTTCTGTGGGCCTGGGAGCAGCATGAATGCCCCGCCTCTTCAACGGCAGCTCGCCAGTATTATGGCGATGAGGCCGGGGCATGAAAATGTTTCTGGCCTCCTGCGGGTGACATCAGGCAGGCGTAGGACCGCACACCGCAAACCGATTTGCACCAAAGTTGAAAATTGGCCCCATTGTGTCCACATGTACAAACTGAAAATCAATGAAAAATGCTGCTGGCCCCTTGGTGCCCATTAAAACACTGAACTAATAAAAATTTAAGGATCATAATTTGCCTCAATTTCCATCTCAACTTTTTATGCTGCCTTTATATTAAGTGAGACTAATGCTGGTGGTTGCACCTTCCAATGTGTGGACCTTGCACAATTTGGATTTATTTAAAATTTATCCAAATTGTTCCAGCTCAGACAGGTAGATCACACATGGTGTGATCAATTGAGCCATTTGTTAAGAAATCTGAATATAGATTCTGATGACTGGAACACATGCACATTAGCATATAGGTTGGAAATCTGTATCAAGGGATTATTGACCAATCAAATGCAGCAATTTCAATAATCAACCAATTGGTAGTATGTCCCAAATAACAGAATTAATAGAATTAGTTTCAAGGCTCAATTGTAATCTGTCACACACTCTACATATGTTAAATGCTGACACCTGCTCTAAACTTACTATGCACAGAACATGTAGTTAGCTGAAAACTAAATGAAGAGCTGTCATGCAAATGTCAAACTTTACAATGTTACTGACCCCAGGCATCCTGCATGAGTATGGGAACAAAGGGTGCTGTGTAACATCTTTCCCCCACTCAAAATGAAAGATGACAGACACCACCCTCTATCTTGCAGCAATAATGGCCATATATGCACACTCTACTCTGGAACTTCAGTACAGCAGCCTATCGCACAGTCATGGTTAACGTAGCTGTTAACTCACACCACACCAGTCCCTGATGCAACAACCAATTGTCAAAATGATCATGCGTTCTGTAGTCCCTGTAGATTCATTCAGCACAACTCAACTTTATTGAAACCGTATATTTTCACTTCCAAAACATAGGAAAGGAGTAAGGCATTTAAGTCCCTCGCGCCTGTCCTGCCAGTCAATAAGATCATGTCTGATCAATGGCCTAAATCCATATACCCGCCTTTCCCCATATCCCTTAATACCTTTGATTAACAAAAACCTATCAATCTCAGATTTAACAATTGACCTAGCGTCAATTACCATTTGCAGAAGAGAGTTCCAAACGTCTAATACCCTTTGCGTGTACAAGTGTTTCCTAATTTCCCTTTGAAAGGCCTGGCTCTATTTTTTAGGCTATGCCCCCTCGTCCTTGGCTCCCCAACGAGCGGAAATAGTTTCTCTCCATCTAGCCTATCAGTTCCCCTTAAAATCTTGAACATTTCGATCAGATCACCCTGTAATCTTCTAAATTCCAGCAAATACAACCCTAGGTCGTGTGATCTCTCCTCGTAATTTAACCCTTGGAGTCCAGGTATCATTCTGGTAAATCTATGCTGTACTCCAAAGACCAATATATCCTTTCTAAGGTGTGGTGTCCAGAACTGCTCACAGTACTCCAGGTGTGGTCTAACCATGCTTTGTATAGCTGCAGCATACTTCTACCCCTTTGTATTCTAGTCCTCCAGATAAAAGGCCAGCATGCTATTACTCTTTTTAATTATTTTCTGCACCTGTCCATGACATTTTAATGATCTATGTACCTGGACCCCTAAGTCTCTTTGGACCTCCACTGTTTCTAGCTTTTCACCATTTAGAAAGTGCCCTGTTCTATCCTTTTAGGTCCAAGGTGGATGGCCTCATATTTGCCTACATTGAAATCCATTTGCCACAGTTTTGCTCATTCGTTTAATCTATTAATATCTCTGTAATTTTATGATTCCATCTGCACTGCTTACAATGACGCCCATCTTTGTGTCATCGGCAAACTTGGACATGTGGCTTTCTATCCCATCATCTAAATCATTAATAAATCCGGTGAATAGTTGAGGCCTCAACACAGATCCTTGTGGGACACCATTAGTCTCATCCTGCCAATTAGAGTACCTGCCCATTAATTAAGTTAAGCTTTGGTCTTTCAGGGGAAATTATTTTCAATGTTTAGATTTTATATTTATAACATATACAAAAAAACACTCCATCATGTTCATGCACAGAGTAAGGTAGGCAACCACAGTGACATTCCAACAATGAGGATGAATCACAGATTGAGATACACCAATGGACCACTCCAGTTATCAATCTAAAAACCACAGTCACAAAGTACATTCGATAGAAGGTTCATGCATTATTTATTTTGTTAAACCACACACCCAGGCAACTCGCTTACATACCCAGGAACAACAGGTCCAGCTGCAGCCTGAATAGAGTCACACTGCTTTACCTGAAGATCTGCTGGGATGCTTTCACTGTCAAGGCAATCAATAAATAAATTGACAAAGGAACAATTGTTTGAATCATGAATAACCATATAAGATGTGTAAATATAGAAAGAAGTGTCCTCTTCCTTGGGCAATACACTCATCACAAATAAAGGAAATGAAATGTATGCTGTATTCAATTGCAATTGTACAAATGTATTTTCATATTAATAGGCAGAATGAAATACTTTTAACTGGAGAATCTCAAATGGAGCAGAATGTGAGTGAAGCCTGACCACCAGTGAGATTTTGGCAGATCATTGCTACAACTGGAATTCAGAAATTTATTTTCTCTTATTTGTGGTTGGAATATCTGAAGAGGAGAGATACACTGGAGGACTGGAGACATAGAGGGAGAGACAGATGTCTACAGGGTTTTGTTCTGTGGCGTACAGAGGAATATAGTGTTTGGTGGAACCTTCGCAGTTTAACACCTGTTATGGTATTTCATTTATCAGATATTTAACATTTAAGGCGCAGAGTGTACAAATTTCTGATACATCTGGTACAAGGCCCCGGGAGTAAGGGGAGGGGAGATTAAATGCACTTCAGTGATAGTTTAAACTTCAACTGTCATTCTGGGCTTGGAGCCGGAGCTTGGATTGAATTACTGTTAATTTATTTTTACATAGATGTTCAGCTTCTCCTCCAGACAGGCCTTTGAGGCTGTTTGTAATTATTTAGCTATGCAGTGCAAGTTTGATGCATTTGTTATTATATTTGAACACATACCGCAGAGCAAAGCTTTGAGTACGAGAAGTAATTATTTTATTTAAGGGAGTGAAAAATAGGGAGGTAGAGCTGAAGAGGAGTTAAGTCCTTGAAGATACATTCAAAAAAACATTAAAAGCAAGCACTCTGCCACACACCTGAATTGATGTGGCTGTTGTGGATGCCAAGCTTGCTGTGACCTGCAGGATGCAACTCACAGTGAATCCACAAAGGAATCCAGGAGGACAATACTTTCATTAATTTTTCACTAATTGAGTCCCTCAAAAAAAGAATTGTTGAGCTCGAGGAACAAAATGCCACAATTTGCACAAGGAGGTGAATGAAGTATCCGGAGGTCACCACTGAGACAGAGGGATTTGTGCAGCAAACAGCATCGTCCGGATCGCAGCATCCAGGGCATGTACACAGAGCAGGCAGAAACAGAGGGAGCCTTTGAAACGAGAGTTGTCCAACAGATTTTCAGCACTGCAGTGGAGCATGGATGGAATGTCAGGGGATGGCAACTACACGCGAGTTAATGGCACAAGATAGCAAGTAGTTGCTCAAGGGAAATGGAACGGATACGATTAAAGGTAACACTGCTGCAATTGTAAGAAGAATCTTTTGCAAGTATATCCGAGAGTTCAAAATGCTATGTTGCTTTTCAGAATTTGACTAAATAAGGTGCTGTAATGGAAGAGTATAGCATGGAGGTCCTGCAAAGTGGCTTTCAGAAGCTGAGTTATAGATTGAATCCTTTCCAAGGTAGTAATCTTTGGGGCGCAGTTATTTGTACGGCCAAAATGACAGCATTGTCTCTCATTGGCTCACCATCATCACATGACCTGATTGCTGATTGGTCCCCTTGGAGGATAAGCCACACCCTCAAGTTTCTCTGGAATGTGTAACTGGAACAGCCCAGCCCAAGTTCTGACTGACTTTGCAAAGTATAATTCAATCCATTCTGACTTCAGAAGCCAGGAAGGATAGATCTAAACCAACCCAAAAAAGCCTCCCAAGTTCCAGCCGAAGTCCCTTTCCCCAGCACAAGTACATGCCTCCCCCAGCCGAAGTCCCTTACTCTAGCACAAGTGCTTGCCTCCCCCAGCCGAAGTCCCTTATTCCAGCACAAGTGCATGCCTCCCCCAGCCGAAGTCCCTTACTCTAGCACAAGTGCATGCCTCCCCCAGCCGAAGTCCCTTATTCCAGCACAAGTGCATGCCTCCCCCAGCCGAAGTCCCTTACTCTAGCACAAGTGCATGCCTCCCCCAGCCGAAGTCGCCATCGATGGGGCATTTTCTTCTCTTCTGCTGTTGTTGTGGCTGTGATTTGTTAACTGTGGGCTGCCTGGGTAGCCTCACGTGTCACGGAGTGTATAACTGGATACTCTACTCGCTCCACAAATTATGGTTCTATTTTCTGCAGGTTTGTCCGACTCTACTGAAAGATCCTTCCGTTTTCAGTTCTTCCATTGTAGGATCTGATATCCACTTGCTGTTGTGCTTGAGTTGCCAACCATTTACTGTCCCTATTGGCTGAATTCTGACCAACTTCTTCTCTAAGTTTATCAACCTTTATTGTATAATCAGGCCTGTCTGGCATTCTAAGGTGTATCTTCTCTTTCACGTCGCTTGCGAGCCACAGTTTCAGAAGTCAGCTCATTGTCGGGAGGAGTATCTTGGGTTTGGCTGCTCTTTGAGTCGGTGAATTTTTCAGTATCTCTTCAGGTGCTCTATGCTGGTTGACAAGAATGATGCTTCTGGCACTGTGTCCTGTTTGTTATTTAGATTCTTCAACAACTTGTATTTATATAGTGCCTTTAACATAGTGAAATGTCCCAAGGCGCTTCACAGGAGTATTATGTACTATAAATTTGATACCGAGCCATTCTAGTAGAAATTAGCGCAGGTGTCCAAAAGCTTGGTCAAAGAGGTAGGTTTTAAGGAGAGAGAGGTAGAGGGGTGGAAAGGTTTAGGCAGGGAATTCCAGAGCTTGGGGTCTAGGCAACAGAAGGCACGGCCACCAATGGTTGAGCGGTTATAATCAGGCATGCTCAAGAGGGCAGAATTAGAGGGGCACAGGCATCTCGGGAGAGGGGTGGAGTTTGCTGAAGGAGATTTCTGAGATAGGGAGGGGGGTGGACATGGAGGGATTTGAAAATAAGGATGAGAATTTTGAAATCGAGGCGTTGCTTTCCTGTCAATAATAAACTTCAAAGCTACATAATTTGTGTTCTTCATTGTTTGGCCATGAACTGCATGTTGCTATCAATCACACAAACACCTACCAGTCAGCCAGAATTGTGAGGTAACTTCCTTTTGCTTTAGCTCAGCGGTAGTACTCTCACTTCTAAGTCAGAGGGCTGTGAGTTCAAGCTCCACTATGTGACGTAAACTCATGACTTTGGCCTCACTTCAGTGCAGTATTGAGGGAGTACTGCATTGACAGAGGTGCTGTCTCTCAGGTAAGATATTAAACTGTGGCCCTGTCCGCCCTCTTAGGTGGACAAAGATTATTTTAAGAGGAGCTATCTAACATTTATACCTCAACCAACATCACCAAAATCAGATGAACAGATCATTCATCTCATTATTGTTTGTAGGACCTTGCTGTATTTAAACTGGCTGCCATGTTTTCCTACAAAACAACAGTGAATTCAATTCGAAAGTAATTCACTGCTGTAAAGCGTTTCGAAGCGTTGTGAGGATGCAAAAGGCATTATATAAACGCAAGCTTTTTCTTTATTTAACTATGGATACAGCATTGAACCAATATCAATACAAAAATAAGAGTTTGAAAGGTTATGTTACCGTTGATGCCCACAGACCACCGTCATTGATCGATAGTAAAACAATCCCCTGGCCAGTAATCACATTTGTATAATTGTAGAATTCACTTGTAATGAATCACTTTTTAAACTGAAGGTGTGATAGATTTATAGGTTTCATAAAGTTACACGGTGTCTGTTCTGGAAGATTCGATGGGGTTGAAATCCCCCTGTTGTGCGCCTCCCGTTAGCGCCTCCGGGGTCCCTAATGGGACGCAAAACGGTTTTTGCCTGGAGGGGGGTGTGTGGCTCCCGGGAAATTGCACGGGAGTTAGCGGAGGCGCGAATGCAGTAGCGCCATGCCCCACTGATAGCACCCTGGGCATCATCTCTGTGTGCGGAGGCCCCTTTCCGCCCCACGGCGGAGATTGGCCAACCCTACTTGAGGCTGCCGTGGGCATTGCCCACACCAGCCTCACAGGTCACGAAATGGGCCACACACCCATTGCGGGGTGAAAATTAAAGGGGGGGGGTGTGCTGCGCTGTGTACCGCCATCGTTTTTTTCAACCACTTACCGGTCGGGCAGTGTCGCGGGGTCCGTGCCACCATTGTGCAGCCCGGCACTCCGTTTCGCTGCTCGGCTGTGGCCACGGCACCCCACAACCCTGGTGGCCCAATGAAGGCCATCAAAGGGCCTGCAAAGCTTGCAGCGACCCTCCCCTTTAATGGAAAGGCCACATAGCCCCCCTCCCCGACAGGAAGTGGAACCTGTGACATTGCTCTCCACTTCCTGTGAGGGACGGTAACCTGAATTTCGCTTCCGGGGCGGGACTTCTGCACCAGGTGCACAATGTCTGGCCTCAGAGAGGGTACCGCCCCCAACCAGGGTGATAGTCAATTTCGCCCCCAATGTGTTTTCTTCCCTGTATCATTGATATCATTATAGAAAGTCAGGATACACCGAGAGCCAAAGCCACTGGAATGCTAAAGGATACTGTGACCATTGACAAGTTGTTACATAAGCTTTTCACTGTTTTCTTTTGGCAAATGAAATCATTAAATTATCGTGATATCTTCATGTCATATCCATCATGATGTGTGTCTGCACCAAAAAATTTAATAATTTTTTTAAACGACATTAACAAAATTAATACCATCCACAAACTGCACCAAGAAGCTTGTGCTATAAATTTCACATCTCCGACTGAGCAGACCACCTAAAAGACAATATAAGAGCTCTGAAAAATGAAGGTTACTCCTTGAAAAGTGGCAATAGTGTAATTTAATAGTGTAATTAATGGATAATGTTACCCGATTCGTTATAACATCCTTAGCTTTGCTTCCCGGATCACAGTCTGGCAACGCCTCGATTTTACAATTCTCACCCTTGTTTTCAAAGCCCTCCATGGCTTCGCCCCTCCCTATCTCTATAACCTCCTCTAGCCCTACAACCTTCCAAGATCTTTCCACAACTCCAATTCTGGCCACTTGTGCATCTCCAATTTTAATTGCTCCATCGTTGGCGGCCGTACCTTCAGCTGCCCAGGTACGAAGCTCTGCAATTCCCTCCCTCAGCCTTTCTACCACTCTCTCCTCCTTTAAAACACTCCTTAAAACCTACCTCTTTGACCAGACATTTGGTCATCTGTCCGAGTACCTCCTTATGTGGCTCCGTATCAAATTTTGTTTTATAACGCTCCTGTGATGGGCTTTGGGAAGTTTTACTGTGTTAAAGGTGCTAAAAAAATGCAAGTTGTTGTTGTTATATATGAATAAAGAGTCTGACTGGATACTGTGGGCTCAAAGTAAAGTGTGACCGTAGTCTTTTATTGCAGGTCTCCAGAGTACCTCTCCAGCCTGTGAGGCCTCCTTAAGTACCTATCTCCCAAGGGATTGTGGGATCCCTTGGGAATCCAGGGGATGAGCCCTCTGGTGGCTGTCCAAGGTATATACAAGTTCACATACACAACAGTTGTTGTTGCTGTTATATCTGTGGCTCTGCAGCAAACCGAATTCTCAGTTCGCATGTGGATAGGGGTCTGTAAAGTATCCAAAGGGGAACATTCGGGGGGGGCAGTCAGATCGCATATATATTGGACCTGAATTTGTGGTCAGAGGCTTCCCGTGGAGTAATGCCTCCGATCCAAAAATAAAATCCACACCTACCTTCTGCCTCGGGATCCACAGAGACTCGCGCTCCTGGGCCTCTACACATAGACATGCGAAGAGAAAAGGTGTAAAAGCAGGCCTTACACCTTTTACCAGGCGTAAGAATTTCACGGGCATTCGCTGGGCAGTAGTTGGGCAAATAGCCCAACTCTCCGCCCGCAAATGCCCTTTTCCCGGGGATCGCGGAACTTGCAGGACTCTTATGGGCGCGTACACACCTTGTGCGCACCGCAAAATACGGGCCATTATAATTTCATAACATTTGTTAAGGAAGCTACCTGCTATTTATGAGCGCAGTTCTGGAGTTACAAAACAACCCGACGCCAGAGGCTCGGTGGAGCAGATTGTCTCACTGCACTTTGGCATGTCCCTGCACGGGGTATGATTCCAGCGCAGTGTCAAACTGGGTGTAAAAGTGCCCTTGAACTTGCAATTAACTAAAATGTTGGCCCAGTGCATGCATTGTGGAAGCACTTAAAATGTAACATTCCAGGGGTAGACGTGTGGAGGGCTGCATTTACACTCGGGCTAGAAATTCGTCTGTGCAAGTTTTTGGCAGCGCGTGCCCCATTGGTATGGCCCGAATTTGGGTCTTGGGCCACTGACATTTTGTGTGCAAGCTGTCGGCGCCTATTTCACCTTCACAGGCAGCTCATGCATTTGAGGAGTACGAATGTCAGGCCGATCACCTCACTGACAGTGGCTCGAAGATAAGTCCCGGGGGCGGGGGGGGAGGCGTTGAAGCAGGCGATGGAAGGGGAAGGAGGCGATCATGATGACTGTGGAATTGGGGGACACTCCTGCTCCTCCTGGCTCCACAGAGATGTTATGTGAGAGGTCCTTAAACAGGAGTTCAGCCCCTCATTTACATACTTAAGGCTCATCAAGCCTGCTTCAGGCAGTCATAGAAACATAGAAAATAGGTGCAGGAGTAGGCCATTCAGCACTTCAAGCCTGCACCACCATTCAATATGATCATAGCTGATCATTCACCTCAGTACCCCTTTCCTGCTTTCTCTCCATACCCCTTGATCCCTTTAGCCGTAAGGGCCATATCTAACTCCCTCTTGAATATATCCAATGAACTGGCATCAACGACTCTCTGCGGCAGGGAATTCCATAGGTTAACAACTCTCTGAGTGAAGAAGTTTCTCCTCATCTCAGTCCGAAATGGCCTACCTCTTATCCTAAGACTGTGTCCCTTGGTTCTGGACTTACCCAACATCGCGAACATTCTTTCTGCATCCAACCTGTCCCGTCCCATCAGAATCTTATACGTTTCTATGAGAAGCCATTTGCCTTCTTCACCGCCTGCTGTACCTGCATGCCAACTTTCAATGACTGATGAACCATGACACCCAGGTCTTGTTGCACCTCCTCTTTTCCTTATCTGCCACCATTCAGATAATATTCTGCCTTTGTGTTTTTGCCACCAAAGTGGATAACCTCACATTTATCCACATTATTCTGCATCTGCCATGCATTTGCCCACTCATCTAACCTGTCCAAATCACCCTGCAGCCTCTTGGCATCCTCCTCACAGCTCACACCGCCACCCAGTTTAGTATCATCTGCAAACTTGGAGATAATACACTCAATTCCTTCATCCAAATCATTCATGTATATTGTAAAGAGCTGGGGTCCCAGCACTGAGCCCTGCGGCACTCCACTAGTCACTGCCTCCCATTCCGAAAAGGATCCGTTTATCCTGACTCTCTGCTTCCTGTCTGCCAACCAATTCTCTATCCATGCCAATACATTACCCCCAATGCCATGTGCTTTGATTTTGCAGACCAATCTCTTATGTGGGACCTTGTCAAAGGCCTTTTGAAAGTCCAAATACACCACATCCACTGGTTCTCCCTTGTCCACTCTACTAGTTACATCCTCAAAAAATTCCAGAAGATTTGTCAAGCATGATTTCCCTTTCACAAATCCATGCTGACTTGGACCAATCCTGTCACTGCTTTCCAAATGCGCTGTTATTTCATCCTTAATAATTGATTCCAACATTTTCCCCACTACTGATGTCAGGCTAACCGGTCTATCATGAACCATTTTCTCTCTCCGTCCTTTTTTAAAAAGTGGTGTTACATTAGCTACCGTCCGGTCCATAAGAACTGATCCAGAGTCAATAGGCTGTTGGAAAATGATCACCAATGCATCCACTATTTCTAGGGCCACTTCCTTAAGTACTCTGGGATGAAGACCATCAGGCCCCGGTGATTTATCGGCCTTCAATCCCATCAATTTCCCGAACACAATTTCCCGCCAAATAAGGATATCCTTCAGATCCTCCTTCTCACTGGACCCTCGGTCCCCTAGTACATCCGGAAGGTCATTTGTGTCTTCCTTCGTGACGACAGAACCAAAGTATTTGTTCAATTGGTCTGCCATTTCTTTGTTCCCCATTATTAATTCACCTGAGTCTGACTGCAAGGGACCTACGTTTGCCTTCACTAATCTTTTTCTCTTCACATAGCTAGGGATGCCCGAAAATCGGCCAATCCAGTTTTGGATCGTCTGTTTTTCAAACGTCTTTGGGGCGCACAACATCAGTCCCCTAAATTGGACCTCGTTGCATCCATTTTATATCCGTAAAACAGGCACAACGCGATCCAATTTCTACCCCATATCTGAAGCCTTGGTGCAAAAGCAAACCAACACTGCAGTTGTAGTGTCCAGGTAGTTCATTAGCTGAGATCTGCAACTGGTTTGGCCAAATGCCACCTATATATCACGAGTGCTGACAATGAGTTACAGAATGCGTTTAAAAACGGAAAATAATTGAATAGCTTCTATTAGATAAGATTGTTTAAGATTAAACATGGCCACTCACTAGCAGGATAAAAACAGGCAATAAAAGCAAAATGAACAAACAGTATTTTTTCCATTGAATCAGCAGTTCAAAGGGTGCGCATCATTCATCACGTGCTTTGAAAAATTATCAATTCATGCATTGTCCTGTTAAAAACAATTACACATTTCCATTTCCTACCTTGCACTCTGTGCAGCCGGTGCAACAATATTATCTCCCTGAAGGCCGGGAGCAGGATGTGTGGGGGACGTATTGGCCTGATCACTGGCCTTTCCTGTATTCTTCAAACCTGGCAGCTCTTCATTCACATTCTGCTCATTTTTACCATATTTACTTGAATGAGATCCATTTAGGGGGCCGTTCTTCTTTTTATGTGCCTTTGAGGAGTCCTATAGTTGAACAGGAAGAAAGCCAATATGCAGTTATATCATTCGAATAAAATTACATTTTTTTCCGAGACTTCACAATCATACTTTCAGTCTTAAAAACACAATCGCACCACTTTTGAAGCTACCAGCGTGACAGCCATTCAAATGGAACTTTTGAATCTGTAACGATGTTACTGTAATGAAAATGAATATGTATTTAATCCCAGGAAAGAACATTCCTTTCCTTATAACAGACATGTCAAATGTAATCACTTCAGTTAATCTCTATAAATGGGCATAAAATTGTCAGTGAGCTGAGATGCATCGCAATAATTTATTAACAATTGGCAATGCACATAGCCAGTATGTCATCCGTATAAATACAGTGCAGTCCACGAGGGGTACTTTGGTTTGGGGATGTTTCCATTTCCTTAACTCGATGATTCCATTATGTGGAGTGCTCCACTTATTTTAGAGCTCATTCTCCAGCTACCTACTTACTCATGTCTACCTCGCTGCAAATTGGAAAATCTGTGCAGCCCAGAGTCAGTGGAGTCCAAGGAGTGAAGGTACAGCGCGTTTAACATAGACCAACATCCCAAGACACTTCAAAGAGCCATAAGGAAAAGAATGGATGCGGAGCCAAAAGAGATGTTCGGACAGGTGACCAAAAGCTTGGTCAAGGGTGCTGGTTTTAAGGAAAGAGTTAAAGGAGGAGATGCAGGTGTAGAGGCAGACGGGTTTAGGGAGGGAATTCGAAAGGTAATGCTGCCAATGGTGGGACAAAGTGGAGGGAGGCACCAGTGGCCACACTGAAGGAACAGACCTTGGTCTGACAAGGTCAATATAACCCCGATGGCACTTTAAATCCTCCGGACCCGAGAAGGAAAATCGTGGCCTCCACTGCCCCAGATTCTTGCCCCATCCCTCCCTCCCAAGACCACTGACCACCACTTACTTCCAAGCAAGTTAAAATGCCACAGCCCTTAAATGTAGGCCAGCAAGTGGGTTCACACGAGCCCACCCTTTGACTGCCATAAAACCGCTCTGGGTTAAAACTGCACCCCCGCTCCCCCGTTCCTCCCCCTCCCCCCTCAGTATTAGTTTCTTGCACTTAGTTGGCCACAGGGTTTGAAAAATGTAACATGGAATCTGCAGCACATTAAAACACTCCTGGACTTCAAACACCTTCTCGTACACAAGTGCTAATTTTTACGGTTTTGTTGAAGGGTCCACACCCAAAACGTTGTTTCCCCACAGATGCCGTCTGACCTGCTGTCTTTAGGTTTTTAACGCAGATTTCCAGCATCCAGAGTTTTTTGCTTTTTGTGCAGATTTTTACTGGTTTGGATGATCTGGCTCTGCAGTTGATTTAATGCAAACCAGGGCTATTTTTATCCTTGTGTTGTCACATGCAGGTGATGCAATGTTGCATTTTGACATAATGGTGCGCTCGCGAATAAATTAAGTAAAAGGTTTCCAAAACGCTTCTTTGAAGATAACACAGGGAGTCTCCTGACACAGGGTTACTGGAAATGGACTGATATAAAAAAATACAAATTGTGATCTTGTGATCACGGGAAAGAAGGCAAGTTCAATAAAATTAATGTAATTATAAAGTGAATTGAATCTTTTTAGTGCTGTAAAGCTGACTGAGGTCAAGCATCAGGAGACTGAAGTTAGTGGATAGTGCAGTGAGGTAACATCTGACTCACACAACGCCAAGAGGCCGCCACTGGGAACCCAGGGGAATGGTCCGCGGCACAAGGTAAGTGCTGTACGAGGGGAAGTTTCGTTGAGAGAGGGGTTGTCTTGGCAGGGGAGGCCCAAGATTTCCTTGTGCGGCCCGGAGGAGTATTTTTGCTCTTCCAGACCCACAAGCAACCTAAATCATTGTAAAGCACTTACCTTGCTGGGTGTCTTTTGGCCTTGGCTCCTGTTCCCGGCAGGTTTGGCCTGGTGGGGAAGCATCCTAACTCTGCTTGATCAGTGCTCCCTAACTCTGGCCTCGGGTAAAAAAAAAATTGCAAATCGCACCCCAATTACATCATCAAAACCTGATCTGCCTATTTAAAGGGGACCCCCACCAGCCTGGGACAGGTTTCCTTAAGCGCCTGCACTGTCAAATTGCCATCGGCCCGATGAGGGCAGTAAAGGACTGGTGGGTAAGTGCCCTACAGGTTGGGTGAGTAGGCAAATACATGGCAGATGCAGTATAATGTGGATAAATGTGAGGTTATCCACTTTGGCGGCAAAAACACGAAGGCAGAATATTATCTGAATGGCGGCAGATTAGGAAAAGGGGAGGTGCAACAAGACCTGGGTGTCATGGTACATCAGTCATTGAAAGTTGGCATGCAGGTACAGCAGGCGGTGAAGGCGGCAAATGGTTAGGGAATTTAAGTATAGAAGCAGGGAGGTCTTACTGCAATTGTACAGGGCCTTGGTGAGGCCGCACCTGGAATATTATGTTCAGTTTTGGTCTCCTAATCTGACGAAGGATGTTCTTGCTATTGAGGGAGTGCAGCGAAGGTTCACCAGACTGATTCCCGGGATGGCAGGACTGATGTGTGGGGAGAGACTGGATCGACTGGGCCTGTATTCACTGGAGTTTAGAAGGATGAGAGGGGATCTCATAGAAACATATAAAATTCTGACAGGACTGGACAGTTTCGATGCAGGAAGAATGTTCCTGATGTTGAAGTCCAGAACCAGGGGACGCAGTCTAAGGATAAGGGGTAAGCCATTTAGGACTGAGATAAGGAGAAACTTCTTCACTCAGAGAGTTGTTAACCTGTGGAATTCCCTACCGCAGAGAGTTGTTAATGCTAGTTCATTGGATATATTTAAAAGGGAGTTAGATACGGCTAAAGGGATCAAGGGGTATGGAGAGAAAGCAGGAAAGGGGTACTGAGGTGAATGATCAGCTATGATCTTATTGAATGGTGGTGCTGGCTCGAAGGGCCGAATGGCCTACTCCTGCACCTATTTCCTATGTTCCTATGCTAATGACCGCTACTAAAAATGTTAGTCTGAGGACATGTTTTTTATTGCCGCAGGTCCAGTGCAACAGTTGCACCCAATACAATATGAAGGAACTCCAGTCAACCTAGGTATACTGAGTCCAAGCATTTCCTTCTCCTCCATCGCCTGCCTCCCCACTCAGGCTCCAGTAACTGAACGGAAGACGATGTGCATCAGTGTAATGTGCGCTCTAGTTTCATCTAAAACTCAGAGCACCTGGACACACGTGAAACTTGAGCAGCCACACACAACCTTTCTGTACAGCAGCAACCTGAATTTTGGTTGAAACCTTGGCACCGGACCATTGTGAGTGACATAGCATTATACCAGCAGTATAGACCCAGAATGTTACTTAAAAGTAACCCAGAAGGGTAGGAACAAAGGAAACAAACTAAAATGAGTAAAAAGTACATTTAAAACAGGTAACGGGGAAAAAAATTGAAAAATGACAAATATTGAGAATCACCAGTTGGTCCAGGTCAGAGTGGATTGTGCATCTTTTAATCGCTCCACCAAATGGTGGTCGTGCTTCGACTCTGGGTTCTGGAACTCCCTCATTCAGCCTTGCCTCCTTTCTCTCCTCCTTTAAGATGCTCCTTAAAACCTACATCTTTGACAAAGCCTTTGGTCCCCTGTCCTAATATCTTCTCATGTGGCTTGGAGTCAAATTTTATTTGATAACGCTCCTGAGACATTTTACTGTATTATCGGCACTATATAAATGCACATTGTTGTTGTTGCATGAATCAAAAGTGGAGGAGATGTGGGTTGCGTGTGCGAAGGTAGCAGTGAGAGGTGATGAGAAAGAGCGATGGTCGGACTGGCACGTTCACCCTGACTCGTGGATGTTCTCCACTTTGACTCATTGCAGGAGAGGAACAACTTTAAAAAAATCGAGTGAGAGTTTTTTTTGTAAAACTTTGACAGATTTTGTTTATTTATGTATAAAGTCTTTTTGGTTGTGAATTACTTGGAGAAGTCTGGGCAGCTACCTGTTGCAGCAAGTTTATAAACTTCAGTCGCAGGGATCAAGGCATTCTTTGAAATATGTTTACGCTAATGTTAGAAGTATTGGAAAGAAAATGCGAGAATTACAGACACGCTTCCACAGGGAATTTAGATATAATTGGTATTTCGGTACTTTGATGCAACCCCTCCCCAAACCGCTCTGCTTTACAGGAATAATTTATTTTGTACTCTTTGCATCTCATACTTGAAAATGTCCTACTGCTGATCTGTTAACCTGTTTGCTAACCTTTCTGTCAAGGTGTAACATTCTCTTCATTATATATCCATTAGTATTGAGAATGTTCAAAACAGATAATGGGTAATAAGACTTGAAAACCACAAATGTTTAATGAACAATTCCTTGCTTGCAGAATCATTTTAACATTGATAGTTTGCATTGTGACGAGGCTTCAGTTCTGGCATTAATGCTTCTTTGTTGTAACATTAATACATAGAGGGTCAATCAACTTTGCCAATTATCAGCTGGTTGTCAGTGCTGGATTGTTCCTGATTGTTAAAAGTTAACAGTCTTGCTTTTTTAAAAGATTAGGCTCAATGAATTGATTAACACAGCACCTTCACAGAAGTAATAAATTGATCAGCAAAGTGCTCATCAAGGAATGGTGGGGTAGAAAACAGGCCCAGACTCAGTGCTGCAGAGGCAGCGTGCGCCCACAGTAAGAGGCCCGAGGATCGATGAGAATGGGTCCTTGAGCCTTCCTCAACACTTGGGGCGAGCTGCCAGCTCTGGTCGCACATCAGCGAGCAGCTCGATGACAGGAGCCATAGATTTCGGGCCACCTGGGGAATTGGCAGCTGTTCCCAGGAAAGTCCCGGGAGAGGGGAATGGAACAGGCTACGGTCGGGGCGGGGGGGGGAATCCTGTGGTGTCGGAAGTGCAGTCCTGCTCCATTTGGCTCCGAAGGAAGTTTGAGAATTAAATAATAAAAACACTTGTCTTTGGTTGGCGGCCACGGAGGGAGGCCCGATACCTGACCCGCTCTTCAGTGCTGAATGTGTCAAAGGGGTCCTTTAGCAGGTGTTTGGCCCTTCATTTACATATGTGTTGGGCGTCCGGTTGGGACGCCTAAAAAATGGGCCCCAACAAGTTTGGCAATGTGAGCAACGCCTGCGCAGATTGGGTGCAGGCCACCCCACTGCTAAATTGATGTTTTGTGCCATTTTAGGCCTGAAAAGCTGGTGCATCACACACTAATTTCTACCCTGGTCATAGGGCTGGAAATTCAGTTGAAGTTTTTTTTTTTTTAAAGGCGCTAATGTCGGTTGGTCTCTAAATTTAGCGTCGGAAAATGGTTTGTGTCGGCAGCCAAAAAGATTCAGTGGTTGCGCCCCAACAGTGGAGTGGAGCGCTATGGGATGCGCTCCACACTTCTCTTGGGGCGCAAGGCCGGGTGATCAACTCAATATCCTGTGCTAAAGAACCGGCTTCTTAGCGCCTTAAGAGAGGCCTCCCTAGAAAAAAAATCAGAACAAAAAAAACACAAAAAAAACCGTTCCCTGTACATTACTCACCCCAAATAAAAAGTTACATCGAAAAAAAGAAAAATATCACTCGCACTTAAGCTCATGCAGTCATTCCCTCCCTGAGCACCCCGCGACAGCATGTGTGCCAGCTTTCTCTGGCGGCTCACTACGGGGTACTACGAGTGCAGCGCAAACCAAATTTTCCATCTGTGTCGATACCGGTGGCGTTGCATACCGGTGCTACGCTCCCAGGTGATACGCCTCAGCGCCGCCAGTACGAGCACACTGAATTTGCCGAGCGGCGGGAATGCCAGCGCTCACAGCTGCAAACACTTTAGCGCCCCTGTTCTGATCCTCGCGAGGGGCGCTATCTAACCGAATTTCGTGCCCATGTATAACAATATTGAACAAAGTGATGAGGGAAACTGGGTCATAATATCACAAGTGCATCTAATATTTTCATTATGGCAAAAAATCTTTGGGACTTAACAGCCAAGGGGTACAATAAAAGGCACAGATTTCACTGAGAACAATTACCAGGCTTCAAATGATGTTAACCTGAATGGTGTGACTCCACACAACTGAAGTATATCTCTTTTTCTGTACTGTGTTTTTTCCTTGGCCATAAGATATTGACTATTCTGAACAAAAAGTTTTTCTATTGTGAAGACGTTGTTAGTCGAGCAACAGATGCTTGCTGTTCACAGTAACAAACGGCATCAGCCCTTAGCAACAGCAATGCCACAGCACTTTAGCGAATTCCAACACTGCTTATATAATGACATGACCCACATAGGAATTGTGTGTCTTTTGAGCAAGAGTTCACCAATCACTGATTATACTCTAAGTCATATTTATCAAAACTCTACACATAGAAAGTCGACAAAAAGCATTTCATAAAGAAAATGTTACCGTTCGTTTTCCCAGCTTGGTAAAGTTCAGATTAATCACAAATACCACTCCTTAGTTAGACACACAATTTCCTGAGTGGTGGTTGTTGCAACATGTCACACTGCTTAGTCAGACTGAACACACACTGCTTCCAGTCTGCCTTCAGTAAAAGTGGCACTTTCTGATTTCATAGAATACTTCAGATTCCACCCCCCTCCCCTCCCTCCCTCCCCCTTTCATTTTTAATGACTGGTTTGAGTTCACTTACCTTTCCTTCTTATTCCCTTTCGCACCACTTCTAAAACAAACTCTAGTGTTTGCCACCTACAGTCCATACATTTTCAAAATAACTTCCTGAATCACAAGATACAACACTGCCCGCCTAACCAAATACAGCAGTGTTTTGGGATAAGCAAAAACAGCCCTGCCTTAGAGATCCGTTAACATTTGTTTTGCCTTCTCCACCGCCCCCCTTAATGATTTGGATGCATCGTCATTTTTTTTTTTAAAAGACTGCATGGCGGTTTCAGCATTACTAAAATATGCACGGAAAAAATGCTTATTTTATATTTAGGAACATTATAACATTTCTGCTAAGAGTCCCGTATCCTGTTTTTTAAGAAATCCCCCAAATAAGCATGTAACTTTAATCATTTGTTCCATTGTTGGCTTGCACCAGTGGACCTAATAAAATGGACAACTAACATTGGTTCTTTTGAACTACAGGGGAGTCAAAGGTTATGGGGAACTGGCAGGAAAGTGGACTTGAGGCCAAGATCAGATCAGCCATGATCTTATTGAATGGCGGAGCAGGCTTGAGGGGCCAAATGACCTGCTCCTGCTCCTGCTCCTATTTATTTTGTTCACCATTAGAGATACTCTAAATGCACACTTCAAAGTGGCCATCAAGATGACATAAAATGCAGCAAAGCCTGTGAATTCCAAATCTGTGATAGTCAAACACAGGCCAGCATCCACAGGACATCAGGAGACTGGGAACAGTTCATTAGCTCCAAGATTACGTGACAGCAAGGTGGCACTAGAGCAGTGCATGTGGTGATTCCACAGAAGTGAGTGAGAAAATATTTCTTCTGCATTAAAAATGGGCTTTTTAATCTCGTTAATATTCTGGACAGTTTGTTTAAAAAAACCACAGTTCCGATGAAAGGTCATTGATCTGAAACCAGTAACCCAATGCTTCTCTCTTCACAGATGTTGCCTGATCTGCTGTGTGTTTCCACCTGCATGAGAACACCAGCGGCAGGTTGGGGTATAAAAGGAGCGGCAAGTTGCGGCCATAAGCAGCGTACCACTTCAGGAAGCAGCGCGAGCTGATGTAGGAGGGCGGCGGCAGCGAAAAGTGATGTCATCAGGTCCAGGTCACTGATTGGAACGTGAGCCGATACAGCAGGAGCAGTGAGATCGGGGCAAAGGAGCGGCGAGAGACTGTAGAGTGATGTGATTGGGGCCCAGGAGAGGCGTGAGTTCGGGGCCAGGGGCAGCACTGGCCAGCATACACTACGATATGTGTGTGCACTAGGTCTGTGCAGCAGAGCAGGTCTCCAGTCATCTTGAATAACTCTTGCTATTGGACCAAGACGTAGCTCTGTCAAGCCCGTGTGGTGGCTGGTGTGCAACGGCCACCATACGTTAAAAAAATCCACGTACAAGCATCTTCCACCCTTCAAGATGTAGTTCGGGATCCGGAATATTCGGTCCTTCATTGAAACACCTGTGAACGCATCCTGTTTTATGCGTGGAAGCAAGTCATCCTCATTTCGAGGGACTGCCTATGATGATGATGATGATGTTTCCAGCAATTTTCTGTTTCTATTTTAAAAACCATAGTTTCTGGTCCAAAACCAAAAAGCTGGCAAAGCTAAGCATAGATTAGATGCGGGTTTCCACACTGTCTATTTTTAACCGCCATTTGGCGTGTTATTGTAAAGGGTTCATTTATGAAGAAAACATATTTGCTCTTTGTGTGTGCAAAAATTTAAGTTTTCTGAAATGAGTTGTGACATTTTCCAAGCACGTCATCCCAGTTGAACAAGTTAAGAGATGAAATATGATGAAAGCTCCATTCCCAGCAGACTTTCTTCCACAAGCACACCAGCAGCATGCAGAATATATTCGTTCAGTTCTCCTGATGCCCTAACTCTTGGGGGTAAAATCTCTTTTTGAACAAAAAACAAGAGACTGCTTGCTTATTTCTAATTAAAAACCTACTCATCCAATTGCAGCCTATGTGTCAAAGCCACACATTCACAGACATGTCATTAGTCATTAATTGTGGAAAAAGTAGGCATTTCTCTATTTTGCATTAAAAGAAGAAATCCTAACTCCAGATACCCGACTTCTGATTATCGAACTGGTGTCCTGAGTTGACTCCTAATTCTTTACACTGTGGGGACAATCTTTTCTACTGACTGCGTGCAGTGACGTCAGAAATCTATTAAGTGCATTTCTGATTTCACTCGAAATACTAACGGAAGGAAGTTTTCCCACATTTTCTTACGAGTTTGCTACACATGAAAATTATCCTCACAGATTCCTGACTCTCAGCTCCTGATGTCTGACTCGAAAGGGGTCATTCTCAACTTGTTTACCAGCAGCATATACTGGAAATTTGGGCATGCACTGCTCATGATTTGCCAACTATTTAATTCTCAAGTTCAATTATTGAGGTGATGCTGCTGACAAGGGAAACAGCCTAACTTCATCCACCATCACCCTTGGCAGATCAGCCCCACTACACCAGACTCGGACACCTAGCTACCCCAATTCCCCATTACACCCTTATCCTTCTCAGCACCAGCATGAACATTTTATTCGAGGTACAGTTTCACCCAAAATCAAAATGATCCAAACCCAGCCATTTTTCCAAAATCCTTATTTCAGGCCCATTTGAGTAAATTCAAATTCGCACTTCTGGTTTGGTACTCATCATTAAAACATAAATAAATCAATTCGAATACATTCTTGCCAAATGCGAAGAGCCTTTTAGATCTGCTAACAGAATTGCAAATGTAACGACTGTTGTGGTTCAGGGCCCAGGCAAGGCAGGTTTAAATGCAACATTCTGTATTGGAGTGCCCTCCAGTGGTAAATGCATAATATGTTTTTATGCCTTGAAATGCACTGTTCAACTCTATTGGCCCTGAATTTGAAGTTGGAGGCATATCAGAAAAATACTCTTCTGTAAGGGGTACAGAGTTGTAGCAGGCAAAGAGCAGACAGATGGGGCTCAAGTTTCGGCCTGAGTTGCTCCTATTTTTTTGGAGCAACTAGTTTAGAATGGAGCATCTCAGAAATTGCAATTCACGGCATTTAGTTTGCTCCAGTTCGAGTGAGTTAGAATAGTTCCATTTTAGAAGATTTTTTTTTTTAAAAAGGGGGCGTGTCCTGCCACTTACGCCTGTTTTGCAAGTTTAGGCAGCGAAAACTTACCCCAAACTAACTTAGAATGGAGTAAGTGTAGATTTTTGTACGCTCAGAAAAACCTTGCCTACACATAAATCAGGCGTAGGGAACAAGAGATGGGGGGGGGGGAGAGGGGGGGTAGGAGAAGGCAGGTTTACAAACATAAAACACTTCACTTTTACAAATAAAGAGCCATCATCAATAATAAATAAATCAATAAATCAATCAAAAAAAATAAAAAATCATAAATAAAAAATTAAGTTTTTACTCACCGACTGCAGCACCGGACGCCCTCCAACAGTGTACTGGGAGGACCCCCACAACCCACCGCTCCCCCCCTCCCCCCCCCCAGTGTCTGCCTCTCTCTGTCTCTGTTAGTGCCTCTCTCTGTTTCTGACAGAGAGGGGAGGGAGGAAAGAAAGAGAGGGTGGGGGGAGAGAGAGGAGAGGGGAGGGGGGAGGGAGAGAGAGGAGAGGGGAGGGGGGAGGGAGAGAGAGGAGAGAGAAGGGGGGGGAGAGAGAGAGGAGAGGGGAGGGGGGGGAAGAGGGGGAGGGGGGGAAGAGGGGGAGGGGGGGAAGAGGGGGAGGGGGGGGAAGAGAGGGAGGGAGGGGGGGAAGAGAGGGAGGGAGGGGGGGGAAGAGAGGGAGGGAGGGGGGGGAAGAGAGGGAGGGAGGGGGGGGGGAAGAGAGGGAGGGAGGGGGGGGGAAGAGAGGGAGGGGGGAAAGAGAGGGAGGGGGGAAAGAGAGGGAGGGGGGGAAGAGAGGGGGTGGAGGAAGAGAGGGAGGGGGGGGAAGAGAGGGAGGGGGGGGAAAGAGAGGGAGGGGGGGGAAGAGAGGGAGGGGGGGGAGAGAGGGAGGGGGGGGAGAGAGGGAGGGGGGGGAGAGAGGGAGGGGGGGAAGAGAGGGAGGGGGGGGAGAGAGGGAGGGGGGGGAGAGAGGGAGGGGGGGGAGAGAGGGAGGGGGGGGAGAGAGGGAGGGGGGGAGAGAGAGGGAGGGGGGGCGAGAGAGGAGTGGGGGGAAGAGAGGGAGGGGGGAAGAGAGGGAGGGGGGAAGAGAGGGAGGGGGGGAGAGAGGGAAGGGGGAGAGAGGGAAGGGGGGAGAGAGGGAGGGGGGAGAGAGGAGGGGGGAGAGAGGGAGGGGGGGAGAGAGGGAGGGGGGGGAGAGAGGGAGGGGGGAGAGAGGGAGGGGGGAGAGAGAGGGAGGGGGAGAGAGAGGGAGGGGGAGAGAGAGGGAGGGGGAGAGAGAGGGAGGGGGAGGAGAGAGGGAGGGGGAGAGAGAGGGAGGAGAGAGGGAGGGGAGAGAGAGGGAGGGGGAGAGAGAGGGAGGGGGGAAGAGAGGGAGGGGGGAGAGAGGGAGGGGGGAATGAGGGAGGGGGGAATGAGGGAGGGGGGAATGAGGGAGGGGGGAATGAGGGAGGGGGAATGAGGGAGGGGGAATGAGGGAGGGGGAATGAGGGAGGGGGAATGAGGGAGGGGGAATGAGGGAGGGGGAATGAGGGAGGGG
The DNA here is from genome assembly GCF_044704955.1 of Pristiophorus japonicus. NCBI lineage: Eukaryota > Metazoa > Chordata > Chondrichthyes > Pristiophoridae > Pristiophorus > Pristiophorus japonicus. Next base: position 269,017,634 of record NC_091979.1, on the reverse strand, counting down.
GAATGAGGGAGGGGGAATGAGGGAGGGGGAATGAGGGAGGGGGAATGAGGGAGGGGGAATGAGGGAGGGGGAATGAGGGAGGGGGGAATGAGGGAGGGGGAATGAGGGAGGGGGAATGAGGGAGGGGGAATGAGGGAGGGGGAATGAGGGAGGGGAGAGAGGGAGGGGGAGAGAGGGAGGGGGAGAGGGAGGGGGAGGGAGGGGAGAGGGAGGGGAGGGGGGGGGAGAGGGAGGGAGGGGGGAGAGAGGGAGGGAGGGGGAGGAGAGGGTGGGGGGAGAGAGGGAAGAGGGACGGGGGCGGGGGGGGAAGAGAATGGGGGCGGGGGGAGGGAAGAGGGACGCGGGGGGGTGAAGAGGGACGGCGGGAGGGGGGAGGGGGAAGAGGGACGGGAGTGAAGGAAGAACGGGGGCTGAACTGAGTGGGGGGGGGGGGAGGGAGGGAGGCTGAACTGGGTGGGGGGGGGGGGGGGAGGGAGAGTGGTTGAACGGGCCCCGCTGATTACTAAGGTTAAGGATGAATTAACCATCATGCTTAATTCATTTTAAGTGTGCTTTACCTGTATAGCAAGTGTTGCATAGAATAGGCAATAATCCATAGCATAAGGGAGAGGAACTTCACCGATTATTCAGACCCTCCTAATACTGATGAGCCCTCTTAATGGGCTCAAGTTTCGGACCCCCGCTAGAACGGTGCACATCGGAGAGGCCCGCCTAATTTGTAGAACAAAAATTGCACCGAATACTTACCTCGCGATTCTCCGATAGCTGTAGGCCCATTTCCAGGTCGGCGCGGCGCAGCAGGAGCTGCTGTGGGCGGAGCTACAGCTCTGCGCCGAAAACAGTGCCGGCAGCTGCGGGCGTGCACAGCAGCTCCTGGCCCTCCCAGCGCGTCCTGTCTCCGGAGCAACGACCCTATCCCAAGCCGAAGGGACGTCGCCCATCTCCCGGGCCAAGTGGCCTGACACAGCAGAATCAAGAATATTAGCCGAGAAATTGGTCTGCGCAGCGCCCGTTTTTCGGGTGTTGTTCGGACTGCTAAGGTCCCAAAATGATGGGCAGAAAGCGTGTGCACATTTCTGGCTGGAAGTGCACTGCCCACTATATTGGGTAAGGACAAAGAAGAGGCATCCTTTTCCCATGCCTGAAGCAGGTGTTAGTTACTTTGCATATGAACTATGCAGCCTAACACCCGTTTGGGGACCCCTCCTCAGGATTGGTTTGCCCCGAGGCAGTCGGCGCCATTGCGGGCTGCACTAAGGGGAAACCAGTCCTCGGGTTTGCCTGCAATAAAGATGGTAAGTAACTTACCTGAATATAAGCACTCCTTCTCCGACTGACCCCACACCTACTGTTCCGATCACCTCCACTCCTGATCTCCCTCTTCTGTCCCCCTATCCTTGCCCGGATCCCACACCTAGCCCAACACAGGCCCCGAACATTGACAATGGTGCTAGCAGAAGCCCAAACTTGGACTGTTCTTCACCAGCAGGCTCTTCATGCTTTGCCAGCAATATTGAAATGAGACCCGAGGCCCAATATCTGGGGAGAGTCAGGCCTCACCATTCAGGCATGGGGGAAGCCCACAAACTTATGTCCCCGTGTGCCCAAAAATGGCCCAATTTCTAGGTCCCGAACTGAACTTTTTCTGCTACCAAGCACAGAGCGTTGATGCCAATTGTAGCACACCGCATCCACTGGTGGAGGTCAGCTAACTCAGCACAGAGTACAAATCAATCCTGGAACCTTCCTGATCTGTACGGCTTAGTTTAGGGTTGTCAACTCCGGTTGGACATTTATTTTTTATTTCATTCATGGGATGTTGGTGTCACTGGTAAGTGCAGCATTTATTGCCCATGCCTAACTGCCCTTGAGGAGCTGGTGGTGAGCCACCTTCTTGAAGTGTTTCAGTCCATATGCCGACGGTACTCCCACAGTGCTGCTACAGAGGAACTTCCAGGATTTTGACCCAGCGACGATGTGTGACTTGGAGGGGAACTTGCAGGTGATGGCGTTTCCGTGTACCTGCATCCCTAGTCCTTCTAGGTGGTAGAGGTCGCAGGTTTGAGAGGTGCTGCCCAAGAAGCCGTGGCGAGTTGCTGCAGTGCATCTTGTAGATGGTACACCGGTGGTGGAGAGAATGAATGTTTAATGTGGTGGATGGGGTGCCACTCAAGCGGGCTGCTTTGTCCTGTTATGGTGCCGAGCTTCTTCAGTGTTCAAGCTGCACTCATCCAGGCAAGTGAAAAGTATTCCATCACGCTCCTGACTTGTGCCTTGTAGATGGTGGAAAGGCTTTTGGGAGTCAGAAGGTGAGACACTCGCCGCAGAATACCCAGCCTCTGACCTGCTCTTGTTGCCACAGTATTTACGTGGCTGGTCCAGTTAAGTTTCTGGTCAATCGTGACCCCCAGGTTGTTAAAGGGGTGGGGGAAATTCAGCGATGGTAATGCCGTTGAATGTCAAGGGGTGGTGGTTAGACTCTCGCTTGTTGGAGATAGTCATTGCCTGGCACTGATGTGGCGCAAATATTACTTGCCACTTATCAGCCCAAACCTGAATGTCATCCAGATCCTGCTGCATGCGGGTATGGACTGCTCCATTATCTGAGGAGTTGTAAATGGCACTGAACATTGTTCGCTGATGACTGCACATTCTCACTTCTGACCTTATGATGTAGGGGAAGTCATTGATGAAGGTGGTTGGGCCATGGACAGCGTGCCCTGAGGAACTCCTAAGGCTGTGTGATTGACCTCCAACCACCACAACCATCTTCCGTTGTGCTCGGCATGACTCCAGCCAGTGGAGAGTTTTCCCCCTGATTTCCATTGACTTCAGTTTTACTAGGGTTCCTTGATGCCACACTCGGTCAAATGCTGCCTTGATGTCAAGGGCAATCACTCTCACCTCACCTCTGTAATTCAGCTCTTTTGTCCATGCTTGGACCAAGGCTGTAATGAGGTCTGAAGCAGAATGGTCCTGGCGGAACCCAAACTGGGCACTGGTGAAGGTTATTGATGAGTAAGTGCTGTTTGATAGCACTGTCGGCACCATCTTCCATCACTTTGCTGATGATTGAGAGTAGACTGATGGGGCAGTAATTGGCCGTATTGGATTTGTCCTGCGTTTTGTGGACAGGATATACCTGGGCAGTTTTCCACATTGTTGGGCAGGTGCCAGTATTATATCTGTACTGGAACAGCTTGGCTAGAGGCGCGGCTAGCTCTGGAGCACATCTTCAGCCTAACAGCTGGGATGTTGTCAAGGCCCATAGCCTTTGCTGTATTCAGTGTGCTCAGCCGTTTCTTGATAACACGTGGAGTGAATCGAAATGGCTGAAGGCTGACTTCTGTGAGAGTGGGGATCTCAGGAGGAGACCGAGATGGATCATCCACATCACTGGCTGAAGATGGTTACAAATGCTTCAGCCTTGGCTTTTGCATTTGCTTGCTGGGCTCTGCCATCATTGAGGATGGAGATATTAATGGAGCCGCCTCCTCCTGTTAGTTGTTTAATGGTCCACAAGCATTCATGACTGGATGTGGCAGGACTGCAGAGCTTTGATCTGCTCTGTTGATTGTGGGATTGCTTAGCCTTTTCTATGGCATGCTGCTTTCACTTTTCAGCACGCATGTAGTGCTGTGTTGCAGCTTCTCCAGGTTGGCACCACATTTTTAGGTACGCCTGGTGCTGCTCCTGGCATGCTCTTCTACACTCTTCATTGAGCCAGGTTGGTCCCCAGGCTTGATGATAATGGTAGAGTGAGGGATATGCTTGCCATGAGATTACAGATTGTGGTGGAATACAATTCTGTTGTTGCTGATGGCCCACAAAGCATCATAGATGCCCAGTTTTGAGCTGGTAGATCTGTTCTGAATCTATCCCATTTAGCACGGTGGTAGTGCCACACAACACGATGGAAGGTGTCCTCAGTGTGAAGACGAGACTTCGTCTCCACAATCACTGTGCGGTGGTCGCTGCTACTAATGCTGTCATGGACTGATGCATCTGCAACAAGTAGATTGGTGAGAACGAGGCCAAGTACATTTTTCCCTCATGTTGGTTCACTCACCACCTGCTACAAGCCCAGTCTGGCAGCTGTGTCCTTCTGGACTCACCAGCTCGGTCGGTAGTGGTGCTACCAAGTCACTCTTGGTGATGGACAGTGAGGTCCTCCATCCAGAGTACATTCTGTGCTCTTGTTACTCCCAGTGCTTCTTCCAAGTGGTGTTCAACTAGGAGGAGTACTGATTCATCAGCTGAGGGAGGGCAGTATGTGGTAATCAGCAGCAGGTTTGCTTGACCTGAAGCCATGAGACTTCCTGGGGTCTGGAGTCAATGTTGAGGACTCCCAGGGCCACTCTCTCCCAACTGTATACCACTGTGCTGTCACCCCTAGTGGGTCTGTCCTGCCGGTAGGACAGGGCATACCCAGGAATGGTGATGGAGGAGTCTGGGACATTGGCTGAAAGGAATGACATTGTGAGTATGACTATGTCAGACTGTTGCTTGACTTGTCTGTGAGACAGCTCCCCAAATTTTGGCACAAGTTCCCAGATGTTAGTGAGGAGGAGTTTGCAGGGTTGACTGGGCTGAGTGCGCCATTGTCATGTCCATAGCTGGTGCCGAGGTCGATGCAGTGGTCCGTCCAGTTTTTTTTTTCTTAGTATTAAAAATAACTGCTACGAGAAACAATAATGAGTGGTTTGCTGGGCCATTTCAGAGGGCGGTTAAGAGTCAACCACATTGCTGTGGTTCTGGAGTCACATATCGGCCAGGCCAGGCAAGGATGGCAGATTTCTTTCCCTAAAGGACATTACTGAACCAGATGGCTTTTTTATGACAATTTAATAATTTCATGGGCACAATTATTGATACTAGCTTTTTATTCCAAATTTATTTAATTAACTGAATTTAAATTCCTCAGCTGCCGTGGTGGGATTTGAGCTCACGTCTATGGATCATTAGTCTATGCCTCTGGATTACTTGTCCAGTAACATAACCACTATCCTACCATTCCTGGGAGGTATTGTGAATGTTTAAACATGTATAGAGACATTGAAGTTGAGAACGTGGGAATTGTATAGGGACAGTATAAGCTAACAAAGAATTCATGGAGGAATAGCCATGACATCTCAGACTCGAGACTGCGAAATGTTACAACACTAACACATATTGAAACAAAACCCACAGCTTGCAGAAAAACCTCAAGGTCTTATTAAATCATGTTATTAACCTGAAACATTAACAGAAGGTCTTTGTTTAAAATCAGACCATACTTAGGTCGGCTTATGAGTGGACAAAGGGAAAGAGGGATCAAAAGGGATAGGCTGAACTAGGATGTCACTCTTGCCCTATCTTGTTATCTTTTGCCGAAAATGTATAACAGTCGTCCCTTTACAATGTAACGTCACTTTGTCCGTAGGAAGTGGGTGCGTTCTATCAGAGTTGCATTCCTTCTGTCTGATAAGGTCCCCAATCGGGATTTGCTTTTTAAATAAAAGCTTGCTTTGTTTAAAGCACAAACGGTATTCGTTTCAGTAATTTAGCTGAACCAGATTGAGGTAAAAGAATCCAGAAATCAACATTATCATCACATGAGAACATAAGAAATAGGAGCAGAAGTAGGCCATTTGGCCCCTCGAGCCTGCTCCGCCATTCAATAAGATCATGGCTGATCTGATCATGGACTCAGTTCCACTTCCCTGCCCGCTCCCCTTAACCCTTTATTCCCATATCACTCAAAAATCTGTATCTCCGCCTTAAATATATTTGATGACCCAGCCTCCACAGCTCCCAGGGGCAGAGAATTCCATAGATTTACAACCCTCAGAGAAGAAATTCCTCCTCATCTCAGTTTTAAATGGGCAGCCCCTTATTTTGAGACGATGTCCACTAGTTTTAGTTTCCCCTATGAGTGGAAATATCCTCTCTGCATCCACCTTGTCGAGCCCCCTCAGTATCTGATATGTTTCGATAAAATCACCTCTCATTCTTCTGAATTCCAATGTGTATCGGCCCAACCTATCTTCGTAAGTCAACCCCCTTATCTCCAGAATCAACCTAGTGAACCTTCTCTGAATAGCCTCCAATGCAAGTATATCCTTCCTTAAATATGGAGGCCAAAACTGTAAGCAGTACTCTAGGTGTGACCACCTTCCTCCAACCACCTGCCCCTGACACCTTTGCCATTGGTTGCACAACATATCCATACCCACGGTGAAATCTACATAAGAAGCTCACAACATGAGACAATTTTAAAACGCAGTTGTACATTTGGTCCATGCATTGCATCAGCACACAACTCTGCAGGTGACATGAGTAGTATCTGTTTGGTTTTAGTCTGTGTTATTGATGTCTTTTTATCAGCTGCTGCTTGCAGTTTTGCATTACTGCTATTATGAGTAAGTGGATCGGAAAAAATATTACACTCCAGTCCAACTAAGATCAACTGTTCCTTTACAGCTTCTTAATGTTAGGTTGCATGCAATTAATAAACTTCTGAAATGCGAGAGGTCTGGATGATAGTCACTGTAAAAAAAGAGTTGCGCCTGAGAAACAGCAAGCCATGCAAAGTTCCAGTCCAGCACATGAGGTCACAGCGAGCAACTATTTTTAGTCAAACACCATATAACAGTACCTGTGTCGTCTCCTGATTTGGAGGTAATAAGGTGATTTTGTCTTTATCAGTAGCCTTTGGCTAAAAAATGAATCAAAATATAAATAAACTAACAGGTTTGACAAGTCACACTTCTGTAGCATCAGTACCACACAAACTCTATTTATTAAGTGTTGAATTTCGAGAGAGGAAATCACGATTTTTATTCAGTAGGTCACACCAAAGATTTAAAAGACACATACCTCCATGAAAAGATGTCAGACAAGCTTTTTTTTTGATTGTTTATGAATACAATCAGAAAAATCCCATTGATGTGCATAATCACATCATTTGCCCAGGGTGCCATTGCAACAAAAGTGACTCATGCTTTTTTAGCTCTTCACCCTCCCCAAGCAAACAAACAAGATCTGAATAAACATGATTCACCAGCAAACGAGAGAGATGTGTAGCCCTGTGCAAAGTGCACTTACGTGCCAATGTTCTGTGCTAGGCAGTGGAAGGACACAGACTGGATCACAATCTCAGTTTGTCTGCTGGTGCTAAGTGAAAGTGAAGTGGATCAGCAACACTGGGAAAATGGGGGCCAAATTATCTCAGGCTGTTGTTGCAAGTCTCCTATCAAATAGCCTCAGGCTGCATGGACAGGTGTCCGGGCCTATATCATCTGCTGACTGTTTTGGTGCAGGAGAGGGGAAACAGATAATGTGAAGAAATAACTGAAAAATAAGGAAAGCCGAAAAAAGGGACTTTCAGTAAACTTCTAAGTTGCATAATGATTCATTTACAAATCATTACACATTAGCAGATAAATTAATAAAAATAAGTTTTCCAATTTATGAAGAGAATGGGCACTCAGGTATGTTGAAGTCCCGTATTCTACAAGCTGCCTTATTTGAAATGAATTTAAAACTTAAAGGGTCAGTTTATCTGATAAATGCTTTAATGAATAGCTCCTGGAATAAGAGACGAGAACTGATCAAACCAGTCAGCCTCACCACATCTTGATGAGCTGTCCGGGGTAATTTTCCGAATGGATGCTGGCAGGTGGGAAATCTGCACACACGAGAAAGTTACCAGTTTGTGCCGGTGACAGGTGAGGATCCCAACCACCAACATCGACTTGGAAAATGACTCCTCGGTCTCTTATTTTAACATAACACTGGAGCGTTCATTATAATAAACTTTGCTACTTTCTCTAATTGGATGCATCGTGCAATATCTCTGACTGAACCTATCACTATTATCCAAGCTGAAAAAGGAAGATGATTAGAATTCTACAACAATTAATAATTGTGATCTATTCTATGTTAATGTTCTGGTTCCAAGCATTATAGTACAATAGTAAGTAATGTGACAGTCCATATACATAAACCACAAAGGATTAGCTGATGTAAATCTATGTCCCGGATATATAATGTAAAGACTCAGAGCTCTCTAAATAGTCTTAAACCCTGTTCACGCAGTAATTGTGTCTCTCAATCAAAGCACTAATTATTCTTGCAGGGGCAAAGGCTCAGTAAAATTTGCCAATTGTGTATGCAGTTATTTAACCAAGGTCACATTTTACTGACACTTTAGGTAAGTATTTGACCTGCCAAAATTTACTCATTTTCTCCCCCCAGATTTCTCCATACAACTTATTTTCAGACATGAAAATCATTTTACTGTGGTCCAGCAGTTAAAGCTGTGTTGTACCCCATGGTCTTAATAAAATAGTCTCTGTGTGAATAAAGTTTTATCATTGAAGATCTCTTCAGATTGAAGTCAGATTATCCTCACAGAAATATGAGAACTCCAAAATATGCTTATTTAAAAATCACGTGCAACATATGACAGAATAGTAAGTGAAACATTTAAGGCTGTCTCTGATTGCTGAGCATCAAATGTATTTTCCTGCTGAGAGTGCAGGAACATGAGAGCTCCAAGTCTTTTGACATTACTTACTGATCACTACACATTATAACTTCCAGACACATGTCCTGTCCTCAGAATAAATGTCAACACAGACGCACCTGGTCACCCACAGAACTGCTTTCATTTCCCATTGTGATTCAACTTCAGTGCCACAGAGGAAACAGGAAAGGGAGAAGAAAGGAAACTGAAAAAAATAAAACACGAATGAACAACTCGTCCGACAACTGTATGTAAATTAGTGGGCGTTGTCCAATTTGGAAATGCAAACCAATACATTGAGACTATTAAAGAAAGGAATAAAACAGCAAACAGCACACGAGAACTGTGAAGAATTTCTAAGCTTTCACCGATTGGGATTCCTCAGAAGAGGTGAAGACAGACAGTTTGAAAAAGATTATTTATGAAATAAAAGGGATTCTATGGATGGAATGCTATTATCGGGAGAAAAAGACAATGTCAAATGATGATGTGCTTAAATTCTAAAACAGAACAATGTTCACATTTTAATTACATTGTAACAGGATGCTAGGGTGGCCTCTGAGGTTCAATTGTAATGGAACACTAAAGAAGTCATAAATAGAGTCAGGTGCTCTATTCATTACACCTTCTAAACTTCTTTGCCTTTAACCCTGCGATGGTGTTCTAACATTTCAGCAGCCTGTTGAGGGAGCTCTCTGAGATCAGCAGAACATTGATACATAAATGAAAGACATTGATTACAGTGAAGCAGTTGGGTGCATCCTCTGAACTTGGATAGCACACCCTCTGACAGATGTGATTCATTTTTTTTAATGAACACTGTAATGTATTTGCTTCATAGGTCCTTTGCTTAAGAATTCATAGCAACACATTGCTATTAAGAACTAATAGGTTGACTAATAAAGGTTTAACAATCACACAACACATTACCAGTTCATCCACTACGCTCACAACTGCATATCTCATGGATGACCTAAACCCAACTAACTGACTGAGGTTTTATTGAGGCTTGTGAACATCACATGACTGGCTAAGCCACTCACAAAGCAACAGCTCTGCAACTCTTTTAAATTATACAATTAAAGTTAGTGTCCCCTTGTTAAAAGGACACAACAACTAGAAACTGCAAACTCACCAAAAATGTTGAAGAAAATTTCACAAATCAAATCAAAATTTGGCTTGATGATGCATTCCAGTCCCTCCAGTGCCCACCTGGTCGCGAGCATACCGGTAGACATCGCGTGCTCCATCTCCAGGGACACCCTGGTGCAAACGTAGCCGCAGAAGAGAGGCAGGCAGTCGGGCTGCCCATTGCCTGGACCAGTTAATGGCCACCTTGGCCAGGCCCAGGAGCAGTCCTACGAGGAGGCCCTATGACCTGCCCGCTCTCCTCCGCACCGGGTGCCCAAAGATCAGGAGCATGGGACTTAAGTGCAACCAAAATTTGAGGAGCAGCCCCTTCAAATAATGGGAGAGGGGCGGCAACCTGACACACTGTACATACACATGGAACACAGACTCCTCCAGACTGCAGAAATTGCAGGCGCCCTGGGAGTCCGTGAACCGACTTAAAAAATTATTGCACGGGATTGCCCTGTGCAACACCCTCCAGGTCAAGTCACCAATAAGTAAAGGGAGGACTCCCACATAGAGAGCCCTCCATTGGGGACCCCCGCCTCCGATAGGAAACAGCTCTACAACTATTTTAGCTGAACCTATAAAGCAAATGCCCCCTTGCAAGGGGCACTAAAACCGACAAATTAAACAAACACATAAACATGGAACACAGACTCCTCCAGACCACAGAAATTGCAGGCGGCCTGGGAGTGCATGAACCGACTTAAAAACTGATTCCACGGGCCTGCCTCATGCAACATTCCCCCGGCCAAGTCCCCAATAAATAAAGGGAGGACTCCCGCATAGAGAGCACTCCATTGGGGACCCCCGTCTGCTCCGGGCAACAGCTCTACAATGATTTCAGTTGCACCTGTAAATCAAATGCCCTCTTATTAAAGGGGTAAATTAGATGGCAAACTTTAATACAAGTGCCCCCTTATTGGGCTCAAAATTGGCCCAACCCTTTTTTCGGCACACTCACCGGAGATGTGCCAATTTTCTGCGTTGAAAAGTGCTCCGAAAAAATTGCTCCCCACCTTGGCCGTTTTCCGGCCTCTCCCGGGTCTTCGCACAGAGTGGCCAGTTGGGTCGGGGGCGGAGCCAGCGTCCCATGCTGAAAACAGTGCCGGGACGTCTGCACATGCGCGTTGGAGTGTGCGCTCATGTGCAGTAGCTCCTCGCCCCCAGCCTCTCAATGTGCGTGCTGCAGCGTGCAACCCGATCATCATCATCATCATAAGAACATAAGAATTAGGAACAGGAATAGGCCATCTAGCCCCTCGAGTCTGCTCCACCATTCAACAAGATCATGGCTGATCTGGCCGTGGACTCAGCTCCACTTACCCGCTCGCTCCCCATAACCCTTAATTCCCTTATTGGTTAAAAATCTATCTATCTGTGATTTGAATACATTCAATGAGCTAGCCTCAACTGCTTCCTTGGGCAGAGAATTCCACAGATTCACAACCCTCTGGGAGAAGAAATTCCTTCTCAACTCGCTTTTAAATTGGCTCCCCCGTATTTTGAGGCTGTGCCCCCTAGTGCTAGTCTCCCCGACCAGTGGAAACAACCTCTCTGCCTCTATCTTGTCGATCCCTTTCATTATTTTAAATGTTTCTATAAGATCACCCCTCATCCTTCTGAACTCCAACGAGTAAAAACCCAGTCTACTCAATCTATCATCATAAGGTAACCCCCTCATCTCCGGAATCAGCCTCGTGAATCGTCTCTGTACCCCCTCCAAAGCTAGTATATCCTTCCTTAAGTAAGGTGACCAAAACTGCACGCAGTACTCCAGGTGCGGCCTCACCAATACCCTGTACAGTTGCAGCAGGACCTCCCTGCTTTTGTACTCCATCCCTCTCGCAATGAAAGCCAACATTCCATTTGCCTTCCTGATTACCTGTTGCACCTGCAAACTAACTTTTTGGCTGCTGGTGCGTCCTGCCCCTATCCCAGGCCGAGTGGCCAACCGCCACAGGCCGGCCCGCTGCCTTCCCGGGCTGAAGATAAAGGTAGGGTAGGACTTACCTGCTCTATTTTTTATTTGGATATTTTGAAAACATTATGTAAATATGTGAATACTGGTGACCATTTGTCAACCCTATTTACCTGGTGCTATTGTGAAAGAAGAACATAGATGACGGAGGAACACTGAGAGAATATCTTATTTATTGAAGTAGACTTTATTTAGATAATATGGGCTCAATTTTGGTCCAGTATAATCATTGCAAACAAATAGTTATTTAAATTAGTTGTGAGATTAGGGCAATTTAATTCACTATATTTTACTTCTTTTATTTTGTAGTTTAAGCTTCCATGAATGCTTCTATTGTACAGTAAATTAACTTTGTGACGTTTGTCAATTGATGTCCTGTATAGCTATTTGATCCTATTCACATTCTTTAGTTGTCATTAAGTTGTTATGGCCTCCGATGTACCTACCTGCACTGATTTCTTAACTCTCCATAAGGGTTTTCACAAGTGGCCACATACGCTGGCCTAAATAGATTTGGAGTAACTATTAGCTGGCCAAAGTGGCCTAAATGGCCAAAACTGGTGTAGGTGGCTGGTAACGCCCCCTTTAGAGAAAAACTAAATTAACTAAAAAAATCATAACTAACTCATTTACACTGGCGCAAATTGAATGTGCAAAATGGGGATTTTTAAGATACTCCAGAAAAATCAAGTTGCTCCAAAAAAATCGGAACAACTCCTGGCCAATTTTGAGCCCGTTAAAGGGGGGCACTAAAACTGACACATTAATCAAATTAAACTTTTTCCAGTAACTTAAATCAAATTAGAATTTGGTTGCCGGGGGTCATGATGCATTCCAGTCCCTCCGACGCACACCTCTCGCGGAAGGCCGCGAGAGTACCGGTGGACACCGCGTGCTCCATCTCCAGGGACACCCTGGCTCGTATGTAACCGCAGAAGAGAGGCAGGCAGTCAGGCTGAATAACCCCCTCGACCGCCCACTGCCTGGACCGGTTGATGGCCACCTTGGCCATGCCCAGGAGCAGTCCTACGAGGAGGCCTTCCGACCTGCCCGCTCCCTTCTGCACAGGGTGCCCAAAGATCAGGAGTGTGGGACTGAAGTGCAAACAGAATTTGAGGAGCAGCCCCTTCAAATAATGGAAGAGGGGCTGCAACCTCACACATTCGACGTCAATATGGAACACGGACTCCTCTCGACCGCAGAAATTGCAGGCGGCCTGGGAGCCCGTGAACTGACTTAAAAATGTATTGCACGGGACTGCCCCTTACAACACCCTCCAGGCCAAGTCCCCAATAAATAAAGGGAGGACTCCCGCATAGAGAGGGCTCCATTGGGGACCCCCGCCTCCTCCGGGCAACAGCTCCACAAACCTGTGAGCATACTCACAGGTGCATATATTACAAACACAAAGATCAGTTAAATAAATTTAAAGCAGAAGTACTATAGGAAGCACCTTAATTTAATAAACCATAATTAAAGATAATAGAGAAGGTTACTAGCTTACACTTTTTATAAATTGTTTCATGTTTCCCTGTTTTGACCTCTGATTTTTTAATCCTTAAGCCGCATGACAGTCTTTCATCATTCTATAGAGAATCCCTTTAGATTAATTCCTTGGGTGGCTTTAATGAAAAGGTGGCATGAATGTTTTTGATGGATACAATCTGCGCTGTTTTAAATATTGTCTCATGTGAACGCTTATGCTATCTGATTGTCCAGACGATTAGGTCAGATCACTCATGGATATATTCTTCCCGCCCCATACACATGCCGATCGAATATTTTATTAAGTGTTTTAAAATGATTTTCATTGTTACATTTCTTTTCGTCTTTCATGCCCATTGGATCCTCTGACATGGTTTTAGCTGTGGTACATATGAAAATCTGTATTAAATATTTATTAATCTGTCTGTTACCTCTTTGAGCTCTTTGGTAATGATAGTGCAAGAAGCTGTTGTTCAACAGTGCCACAAGCCTTAATGACCCAGCACAAGAAATTTACAAGTACCAGCTCTGATATAAAGTGGTACACAAAAGGAAAAGAAAACAACTTGTAGTTATGTTGCACCTTTTACATCCTCAGCCAATAAAGTATTTTGAAATGTAGCCACTGTAACGTCGGCAAACTCAGAAAATGATTGACATTTTTACTGAAAAAGCTTTTTTTAAAAGGAAATAGAGGTTAAGTTAACTGTGAACAATTTATTATTGAGACAGAAAATTGTAATGTACTTTATGTTTTCTTAGTTGATGTCAAGTGTATTATTTGCATAAGCAACATTCTCTTCTGCTTCCCCATTTGTAAATTTAATTTATTGCCCTCATTTACAATCATTTACCTGAAATGTTTCTTATACATTATTTGAATAAATGCTGCTAGTGGGATGTAGCAATGGCTGCAGTTAGGAGGAAACCCAACTATGATCTGGGAGGACACGGAGAGGAGGAAGATTGCATAGGAATGCAGCTTAAAAAATAATCAGAGGAGCATTAATACAGTAGTATTGATAAAACAGGAAAAAAGATTGTGATGGAGAGAGAAGTTATGGTGACAATCAGGTGACAAACGTTCTCTTCTATGCTGTCCAAAAGTATGAAAGATATTCGCAGAGTTTCACTGCATATTGGAGCAATATTCAAGTCTTTAGTAGACTTGGGCTTTTTTCTTATCTTCTTATTTTGATTTACCATTTTTGGGAGCAGGCAGAAAAGAGATTTTGCAAAATCTTTCTTCAGGAGATGAAATAGGTTGGGTCGAGTTCACAATAGAACAAATTGTAGGTTGTTTGTGGGAAAAAACGACTTGAACAGCTGAAGTTTAAAACATTTCTTCACGGATGTGCTCGCCGACCGACATTGGCTCCCGGTTAAGCAATGCCTCGATTTCAAAATTCTCATCCTTGTTTACAACTCCCTCCATGGCATCACCCCTCCTTATCTCTATAATCTCTTTCAGCCTCACAACCCCCCCGAGATGTCTGCACTGCTCAAATTTTGCCCTTTTGAGCATCCCTGATGCTCCACCATTAGTGGCCGTGCCTTCAGCTGCCTCGGCCCCATGCTCTGGAATTCCCTGCCTAAACCTCTCCGCCTCTCTACCTCTCTTTCCTCCTTTAAGACGCTCTTTAATACATACCTCTTTGACCAAGCTTTTGGTCATCTGCCGTAATTTCTTCTTATGTGGCTCGGTAGCAAAAGTAATTGTTTTGTCTTAAAACACTCCTGTGAAGCACCTTGGGATATTTTACTACGTTAAAGGTGCTGTATAAATACAAGTTGTTGCTGTTGGATGTGGGCAATGCTAGCAAGGCAGCACTTATTGCCCTCCTTTATTTGCCCTGAAGGCATTGAGTCAAGCATAGTGTGTACTGGATTCACATGTATATCAGGCCAAGGAGGTGGTAGGTGCCCTTCCTTGCAGGGCATTAGTGAACCTGTTGGGTTTTTATAACAATTGGCAGATTTTTCTGATGTTAGCCCCTAAATGATCGGATTTGTTGAGATCACTTGCCCTGGGTGTAATTCGAATCTGTATTTTCAGCATTTAGAGACAGCACCTGAGACTCACCTCTGTAAAGACAACTGCAGCTCCCTTCCAGCTTCACTCTTTCTTTCAATTAAGTACTTTGTTGTACATTTGTTTGACACCTCGAATTCGCAGCTAATTTGTTAGGTACGTAGTTTTAAGTTCTGTAAACATTCAACACCTCTGCGGACAGATTGATCAGAGGCATGCGGGACTGATTCAACTGGAGGAGACTGTGGGCTGTGATCTAAAATGTGTTCTCAGTTTACAGATAAATAAAAAGAATGAGTCAGCCTATATTGTTGCTATATATCGCGTGTCAAAGAAAATCTCTTCAGACCAGCACTATGAAGCATGTGTCTGTTAATGGACACTCCACACTAGCAATATGAGAAGGTGATTAAAGGGAACTCGTTGCCATGGATGCATCAACGTAACTCACTTTTTAAAAAAGGGATTCAAATTTGTTTTTCAAGAGTAGTGCTGTAGAATGCACATGGCAAACAATATTGCAGAGGGTACAGCCCTAATTTTAAGTCTTTGATTATAACTATATCTTCTTGCCCTGTTATCATCCTAGTAAATTTATATGCACCTTTCACATGGTTCCAGTATCCTTTCTATAATGGGATGCATTCCAACTGTGACCAATCAATATTCATGTTCCGATTTATCACCAATTCCTTGACTTTTGTACTCAATGCCTCTACATGTAAAACACAGAATCGCCGTTGCCCTGTGCATGGCTTTTTCCATCTTCAGTCTCACTTTTAAAGATCTGTGCAGCTGCACCCTTCTCTCTTTTCTTCAACTCCTTTGAGAATTTAGCCATTTAAGGTATACTACCATTCTCAGTTCTTTTCACATGTATCTCCATTGAACTGCAGTTACAACACCTCTGCTCACAGCACAAAACTGTTTACATCCTCCTGCAGTCTTGGTAGTACATTCCACAGCCTCACAACACTGCCTGAAACGTTTGTCCTGCTCTCCATCACTTACATTTAATCTTATATCTATGTCCCTTCAATCTAGCCTTTAGTCCCATTATTTTACCAATTATTTTACCATTATGATTCCAGTATGAAATCTCCAAAGTCCAACAAAAATACAATGCAGCCAAGCTCATCATGTGGTTATCGAGCAGACAGTTACCATCTTAAAATGTGTTTCCTGTTCGATTTCATGGGGAGGAAATAACAGTATAATCCCAATGATTTACCACTTCATTGTTACTTGCTATGTTATATGTATCTCGGGGTTCTGTATAAATACCTATGGGATAATGGTGCATCTTTCCAGAGCAAAAATTGCATGAGAACAAATTGCCACCAAAAGATCATCAGCCTGTTATTGCTGATGTCCTCGTTCAAAATTATGTTACATTAGGTGATTATGAATATATGGTACACTGTAACTGCTAGGTGATTGATCAGGAATTCAAATTAATTTTAGCAATAATTTTGTGGGTGATTTCTACCACGCTTTTTGAGGACTCACAATTTCCGCTTTGTTTTCCCCTATTCTCCTGATTGAAAGTCCACTCTTCCAGAATTCTTCATATAGTCTTATTTTTGTCCTTTATTTTGATGTTGTCATCACTTGCTTGACGTTTGCTATGAATTTTGAATAAGACTTGAATGTTTCACATGATTAGCATGTACTCCAGCACACCATCACAAGTAATAGTAAAATAATAGGCTGATCTTCGATGTTCGAAGAATCAACTATGAGGAACAACTTGATAAACTAGGGCCTTTTGCCTTGACAAGAGATGTCACAGAGAGGAATTTTAGAGAGGTATATGAGCAGGATAGAAAAAGTAAACCCTGATTAATACTTTCCAGGGCAGTAGAACTAGACATCCACAATCTATTTCGACACTCTCTGCCTTTGAGTCAGAATGGGTTCACAAGGCTCACATATGAAGAAAGGTCAGTTGGGTAAGGCACCTGGAAGCGAGCTGTAAATGTCAGTTTGACTTTGAACACCTATTCATACCCAAATTGGTATAAATTTAACATGCATTGTTATATATTTACTGTGTGTCGTATGGATGATTACATATTTATGCAGTCTTCCTCATTTTCTTAAAGATCTTTCTCCTCCATTCCCTACTTTTAGCAAAATAGTAGCAATTAGTATAACATGGGGAAAGCTACTATATATTCACATCTACTCTTTTGAGGAAAATATGCCTCTTACTGTTTCATTGTATCAATTAAAAAAAATACTATTAAACAACATAAATGCTTCAAATTATTGCTTACAGCTAGGACATCACAGCCATCACCATGGATACCATATGATCTGTTTTAATTGCCACTGTAATATCTTCTTTAATAATCCAAACAGCTGACTAAATCAAACAACTCTAGCCAAACTTACGCGGCCTGACTGAATGTTTGTTATTGTTAGTTGGCTTAATTTTACATTTCAAAGTGAAAGCAAAGTAGATTAAAATTACAGGAATGACCTTACAGGGAAAATATTTGTCCAGTGATGTGGTCTAAATGGAACAAATGAAATAATGCCTGCAGCGCTATGCTTCCTTCAAAGGAAACTTTGTTCACGGGGTGATGTCAGTTATTTTTATTACACTCTTCAATTGCTATTCATTTTCTCCTTGTATGTTTTCTTGGCTCCATCCTATTTCTCTCACCACAGCACTCTGTAACCAGCTATGAAAAAATCGAATGATCCTCTTCTATCCCAAACATGTCCACTGTCTATTGATTGATTCTGGAGCAGCAATGTTGGGTGCTATGGAAATTTCAAGCAGGTTTCATGTTTTGAAATCTAAGATTAATGCACCACCGCTAATAATGTGAATTTTCACCTCAGCTTATTTTCTAGCAGGTTGAATGTTTTTTATGGACTGCCAAGTTTATACTGGAATCAATCCAGTGTTTGCAGCCATAACAGACTCTGCAATGTAAATCTTTCCAAAATGCCCTCACTAAACTCACACTCGCATTAAAAAAAATCACTTCAAAATATTACCCATAAAAGGCTTCCTCATTCTGAATTGCAACAGTTATATGGCTTTTCCTCCGAGAGATGCTTACCCCTTCCAACTTGATTCCTCCACAGCCACAAAATCTCTTCGGACCTGACGACCACTGCACGACATTCCTTAACTAAGCATTATCATACAAGAAAATCTGCTACAGCTACTTAACAAGGGTTTTTCTACAATTGCTGCTATTTTCCTGATGCTGGCTCCAATGCCTTTGATTGCCATATAAATTATTGTTCCTCTAATTCAAGCTAGCTGCTCTAGCTGAATTTGGAGTTGAGTAAGGTTAGATGGTGAGCTGGCCATTTCAGGGATGGGTTCAGAGGAACATTGTCTTCTGTAAACCTTCTCTCATGCAGATGACCTCTGTAAGGATCCACATATGTTTTTACATTTTTTTTAATGTGGAATGAAGACAGCGCAGCTAATGTAGCAATTGTGGTTTAACCATATGAGTAAATCAGAATGGTTTAAACTGTATGCTGACAGATCTTATCTTTCGATCACAATGACACCCCAAGACAAAAGCTATAGTTCAGGAAGAGCAAAGATAGGAAACAAATGTCACTGAGATAACATTAGAGAAAGATAAAACTTCAGACAATGGGACAGAATATTGACCAGGATATGTCCCTTTGATTGTGTATATCCAGCAATCTGTTTGATGACCTAAGGATCATAAAAAGCCCACAAAGTTAAATTCAGCAAGAATTAGACAATGAATGCTTGTTTCTAACAAGGTATAAAAAAGAGTTACAAAGCTTCACTCAGTTTGGAACTTTAGCTACCCTCAAGGAGAGGTATGGTGAACGACCTGGACAGGCAATCAGTCAAGAGTCCTGGGAAGTTCTTTACACGTAGGATTCTAGACGTAACTGCGTGTACTGCTCTGTATGTCGTCTTAAGGTGAATGTTTTCAAACAATAATAAATACACTTAATTGTCAGACATCTTACTGTCTCTATCTTTCACAAACCTGTTATTAAAAGGATGAGGATAATTCTTACAACCTCCACCAGCCAAAAACTCAAGAGAAACACAAAAAATGTCAGAGAGCCCATGCGCAAGCATCAAATATAGAAAGTTGGCATCTCAGTTTGTGCGAAATTAAAAGCACAAACATATATCCTACCACTCCACATTGGAGCTCAACAATTGGACAGCCAAGGATGTGTAAGAATTTTGTTAAAAACATAAAGAGAATATCTGTAAGATAAGAAATCAGATCAGTGGTGTTCAGCTCTATTACAAAGGCACAGGCTTGCTGGGCTAATGGACTCAAGTTTTGTTATGTCATGTAGTTCCTGTCTACTACATGGCCTTTTTCGATCTTACAAAGGCCATTGACACTGTCAACCGTGAGGGTCTATGGAGCGTCCTCCTCCGTTTCGGATGCCCCCAAAAGTTTGTCAACATCCTTCGCCTGCTTCACGATGACATGCAGGCCATGATCCTTACCAACGGATCCATTACAGACCCAATCCACGTCCAGACCGGGATAATACAGGGCTGGGTCATCGCTCCAACCCTCTTCTTAATCTTCCTCGCCGCCATGCTCCACCTCACAATCAACGAGTTCCCCGCTGGAGTGGAACTAAAATACAGAACCAGTGGGAAGCTGTTTAACCTACGCCGCCTCCAGGCCAGGTCCAAGATCACCCCAACCTCTGTTGTTGAGCTGCAGTATGCGGACGACGCCTGCATCTGCGCACATTCAGAGGCTGAACTCCAGGATATAGTCAATGTATTCACTGAGGCATATGAAAGCATGGGCCTTACGCTTAACATCCATAAGACAAAGGTCCTCCACCAGCCTGTCACCGCCGCTCAGCATTGCCCTCCAATCAAGATCCACGGCGCGGCCCTGGACAA
Organism: Pristiophorus japonicus; assembly: GCF_044704955.1. Lineage (NCBI taxonomy): Eukaryota > Metazoa > Chordata > Chondrichthyes > Pristiophoridae > Pristiophorus > Pristiophorus japonicus. The sequence continues at coordinate 268,997,593 of NC_091979.1, read as the reverse complement.
CGTGGACCATTTCCCATATCTCGGGAGCCTCTTATCAACAAAGGCACACATTGATGTGGAGATTCAACATCGCCTCCAGTGCGCCAGTGCAGCCTTCGGCCACCTGAGGAAAAGAGTGTTTGAAGACCAGGCCCTCAAAATTACCACCAAACTCATGGTCTACAGGGCTACGGGTAGTAATATCCGCCCTCCTATATGGATCTGAGGCATGGACGATATATAGAAGGCACCTCAAGTCGCCGGAGATATATCACCAATGATGTCTCTGCAAGATCCTGCAAATCCCATGGGAGGACAGGTGCACCAACATCAGTGTCCTCGACCAGGCTAACATCCCCAGTATTGAAGCACTGACCACACTCGATCGGCTTCGCTGGGCAGGCCACATAGTTCGCATGCCAGATACGAGACTCCCTAAGCAAATGCTTTATGCGGAGCTCCTTCATGGTAAACAAGCCAAAGGAGGACAGCGGAAACATTATAAGGACATCCTCAAAGCCTCCCTTGTAAAGTGCGACATCACCACTGACACCTGGGAGACCCTGGCCGAAGACCGCCTGAGGTGGAGAAAGTACATCCAGGAGGGCATCGAGCTCTTCGAGTCCCAACACAAAGAGCATGAAGAGGCCAAGCGCAGGCAGTGAAAGGAGCGCGCGGCAAACCAGCCCCACTGACCCCTTCCCTTGACGAACGTCTGCCTCACCTGTAATAGTGTCTGTGGCTCTCATATCGGACTGTTCAGCCATCAAAGAACTCACTTTTGGAGTGGAGACAAGTATTCCTCGATTCCGAGGGACTCCCTATGATGATGATGATGCTTATGATAGTTTTATGTAATGATTCTCAGTAATATATGTTTGTTCTCTACATAAGCCTGCGCAAAGTGAGTTGCTCTCATGTTACCTCTGACTCCTCCCCTCCCTTCCCAACCCTGTTGCCAACATTAATGTTATGTTTTTACAGTTGCACAGGAGGAGCTGCCTGCCCCTCCCAGAGAGGAGTTATTGGAGGAATTGAGGATGGAAGAGACGGTGGTGGAAGAGGTGGTTGAGGAGGAGGAGAACACTCCTCAAAACTTTGTGATGGTGGTGGTGGAGGAGGCGGGAGGGGTGGCGGGACTTCAATGTTCCTTTCTACTTGCGGCCACCGGTTCCTCATCGGAATCCAACTTTCTTGGATTCCGGTCCAAGGAAGCGGGACTAAGCGGCATGCAGCAGCACACACCGACCCCCATGCTCAATTCGCGGCGGCTGACCCAGCAAGGTGGGAATGCTACGAGACAGGCAGATGCGAACCTGGTCATGGTGGGACTGTCCAGGATGAGCATTGACTTGAGTCGAGAGCTCCTCCAGGCCATTGCTGGGTTGTCCACCAACATCGACGCTTTAGCAGCCTGTCCATCGGAGGACATGGCGGAGCTGATTGTGGCAGTGAGGGAGAATAACCAGGCCGTCAATGTCAATGCTATGCAGCAATCGGCGGTCCTGGGATATGGCACTGCACTCCAGGGTGCCATACTACCAATGGTGACAGCACCTGATTGTCGGGAGGAAGTACTTTCTTCCAACTTTGAAGACGGGTCCTCAACACCACCCACTTCTCCAGACCCCACACATATTGCACTGCCATTGTCGCCTCGCCCCTCAGCAATCACGCTCGAGGTGCTCTGCTGCACGATGTACTGGTCCCGAGGTGGGCAGGGCCAGGGGTATTGATAGCAGGAGGAGGAGGGGGGCAGGGCCAAGGGTCAGGGGGGATTGGGGAGGAATGGCATTGGGAAAGGTGGCCGCAGATAGAATCCTAGGAGGGTGGGGGGTGGGAGGAGCGTTGTTGATGTTGTTGTTGGTTGTTGTTGATAATGTTTTGTAAAATTTTCATTGAGAACAATTAGTTATTATTTTATTTATTTTATTAAAAATTGTTGAAGTTAAATTCAAATTATAACATTTAAAAAAAAAATGTATTCAACTAAATCATTCTAGTACAGTGTCTCACTCACTTCTGGAAAATGAGGAGTAACAATCATTGTAAGGGTTACATACATGGCCATACAAGGATGAAATGTAACTCTCGACGTTCAAGCAAAGCGTTAATTTATGAGCTGCTGACGTAACAGTTTCGCAGTTGCAAAAGCACCACGAGGCTTCCCCTGTGGTGTTGAGGGGGGTGGTGGTATGGGTTCATCGCCAGGCTCCTCGACCTCATCCTCCTTGATGTCCCTGTGTTCCTCCTCATCATCTCCCTCCACCCCTCTCTCATGAGGTGGTCCGGCAGTCCCATCTGGCAATTCCTGTCTCCTCTTGATGGCTAGGTTGTGCAATATGCAACAAATCACAAGAACTGAGCAACCTGCTCAGGATGGGATTGCAGGCTAACTCCGGATTGGTCTAGACATTGGAAGCATTGCTTCAGCACTTCAATTGTCTTTTCGACTATATTGCGTGTGGCTATCTGGCTTTCAAGGTAGCGCTTCTCGGCTTCTGTCTGAGTCTTTCTCAAGGGGGTCATGAGCCAGCTGGCAAGGCCATATCCTTTATCTCCCAGCATCCAGCAGTGACCTTGTGGCTGACTCTTAAACAGGTCAGAGACAGTGCTCTCACGCAAGATATACGCGTCATGGATCCTCCCTGGAAATTTAGCATTTACTGCCATGATTGTTTGCTTATGGTCGACAACGAGCTGCACGTTCAGGGAGTAGAATCCCTTCCGGTTTTGGTACATCTCCGCTTCCTCTAAAGGTGCCCGCAGGGTGATGGTGCATACAGTCGATTGCACCTTGGACCTTGGGGAAGTTTGCTATTCTCAAAAAACCCAAAGCCCTCTCACTCTGTGCCTCCATGGTCATTGGAAAGTTAATAAAACCCATCCTGTGTGCGTATAGCGCATCAGTTACCTGTCGAATGCAACGATGTGTGGCATATCGAGATGTTCCGCATATGTCACCAGCTGATGCCTCAAATGAACCAGATGCATAGAAAGATAGTGCAGCAGTCACCTTCACCTCGACAGGCAGTGCGGTGCTGATGGTGCTGGTAGATTGCACATCTGCTTTAATGAGCTGACATATCTTAGGAATGACCTCTTTTCAGAAGCGCAGTCTTCTAATGCACTGCGTATCGGTCAGATGCAGGAACAAATAGTGCTCCCTGTAATTTCATTGAGGGTGAGGTCTCCTCCTCAAGAGTCTGCATCCTATTTGATTGGGCACATGGTGCTCTTCAATGAACCTTCTTCCAGCTCTATTCTGCATCATATAAGTAGTCAGCAATATTGGCTCTGAAACTACAGGCCCCATTTCTTTAAAGTACTCAAAAATGGTCAGATGTCCACAAAAGAATTAAAGTCAATTATCCACAATATATTCAAAATCAAAATCCCTTATTAACTACTCCAGAAATGACTGAAAAGCACTCAAAAATAAATTGCAGCCTGCTGGCAACTTAACACAGCCTTTCCGCCCACAGAATTTATTTTCCAAAATGGAGGCATAATGCTGGGATAAGGCATGGTACGTACCTTAGAAAATGGGCGGTACATATCCTCAGCGATAGCAGGCAGTAAAAACAGGCGAATTAGTGAATTTAGCACTGGGAGGGAATTTTCTTGACTTTTAGGGCCGGAATGTGGGTGGGTGATCTGCAGCAACACCGACGGTAATTGCTGGCTGAAATTACCACTGCCGATATTCGGGTCAAAAACGGGCGGTAAACGAGCGGTACTGAGTGGTAATTTGCATTTGTTGCAAAAATGGGCGTTAAATGGGTGGTAACTGCACCATAATCCAGTGGCAAGAATGGAAATTCCAGCCCAATTTGTGTTTACTTGGTGTTGATTAAGTAAGTGCTGATTATGTTTTTCATATACTGATGTTTCACTAGAATATTTGTTAAACAATGTTGTATAGTTCCCTGCCTATGCTATATAACAGGCACAATAATTATGATATTAATGGGCTAATGTTCACTTTTGTTATGATCCAATGAAAGCTTGCTGTAGGAGATGATTCATTATTTTAGTTTGTTGCTGCTTACTGGACACCTTGTTATCAATTAGCATCAGTACATGTGCTTTTAATGTTGTTTGTTTAAAAGTCAATGGAAAGTGTTATGTTTAGAATAACTCCACAAGACTGAGTACTGTAAGCTTAAACTGATGTGACTTTAGTCTCTTTAATAAAACTCCAGAGTGTCAAAGCAGCATGGCAGACAACCTTTTATACTCGCTTGCATGAGGTGTGCAGGTGACACTTCGGCCTCCAACAGGTGCGCCCTCTGGTGGCAAGTCTTCCACAGTTATAATGTTTACATACATAACATCACTCACCCACCAAAGTTTTAGATACAAGTTATTTACAAGTTGAGGCGGTCAGGGGCCCTTCGCTACCTGGTTGAACGCCTGAGTTCGAACCCTGGCATGGGGGATTTGGTCGGGCCGTTGCTGCACTGCAGCGTGGCTGGTCTGACCGGACTGTTGGGCATGGTGGGTTCATCCTCTTGATTGATGGTGAGGTTGATTGCTGGTTGGGTGTGTGTTGGTGGATCGATGTTGGTGATGTCCTCTTCAAGTTGTTCCTGGTTGTCAGTGAATCGCAGTTTGGTCTGATCCAAATGCGTTCTGCACGTTTGTCCATTACATAGTTTGACAATGAACACTCTATTCCCCTCCTTGGCCACGACAGTGCCAGCAACCTATTTGGGACCATGACCGTAATTAAGGACAAACACAGGATTGTTTACATCAATGTCACGCGATACAGCCGCGCGATCGTGTTACATGTTTTGCCGGTGATGCCGGGTTTCCACATGATCATTAAGATCCGGGTGGACTCGGGAGATCCTGGTTTTGAGTGCTCTCTTTATTAACAATTCTGCAGGGGGAACCCTGGTAAGCAAGTGGGGTCGTGTCCGGTAGCTGAGCAGGACCTGAGATAAACAGGTCTGCAGGGAGCTGTCCGTCACGCATTTCAAGCTCTGCTTGATAGTTTGGACTGCCCGTTCCGCTTGACCGTTGGATGCGAGCTTAAACGGGTCAGACCTGACATGCTTAATGCCATTGCGGGTCATAAACTCGTTGAATTCCGAGCTGGTGAAACACGATCCATTGTCACTGACAAGGATGTCAGGCAAGCCATGGGTGGCGAACTTGGCCCGGAGGCTTTCAATGATGGCAGTGGATGTGCAGGATGACATGATTACACATTTAATCCATTTAGATAAGCGTCCACTACTACTAAGAAAATCTTTCCAAGAAGGGGGCCAGTGAAATCTACGTGGATCCTGGACCACGGTTTGGAGGGCCATGACCACAGACTCAGTGGAGCCTCCCTTGGTGCATTGCTCAACTGTGAGCAAGTGTTACATTGGTGTATGCATGACTCCAAATCCGAGTCAATGCTGGGCCACCAAATGTGCGACCTGGCGATATCCTTCATCATGACTATGCCTGGGTGGGTACAGTGTAGGTCGTGTTTAAACGTTTCCCTGCCTTTTTTTGGCAAAACCACGTGATTACCCCATAAGAGACAATACGACTGGATGGACATTTCATCTTTGCGTCGGTGAAACGGCTTAATTTCATCTTGCATTTCCCCGGGAACAGCCGACCAACTCCCATTGAGGACGCAACTTTTAACTAGTGATAGCACAGGGTTTAGGCTAGTCCAAGTCCTGATCTGGCGAGCAGTGACGTGTGACCCCTCGCTCTCAAAAGCATCTATGACCAGAAGCAAGTGTGCGGGCTGCGCCATTTCCACCCTGGTGGTGGGTAATGATAGCCAACTGAGGGCATCAGCACAGTTCTCGTGCCTGGTCTGCGGCGGATAACATAATCATAAGCGGACAATGTTAGTGCCCATCTTTGGATGCGGAACGAAGCATTGGTGTTTCTACCTTTGCTTTCTGAAAACAGCGAAATGAGCGGTTTGTGGTCAGTTTCAAATTCAAACAGGAGTCCAAATAGATATTGGTGCATTTTCTTAACCCCATATATGCATGCTAACGCCTCTTTCTCGACCATACTGCAGGCTCTTTTAGCCTTAGATAGACTTCTAGACACATATGCAACTGGTTGCAGTTTGCCTGATACATTGGTTTGCTGTAACACACACCCGACCGCGTACAAAGATGCATCACAAGCTAGCACTAAACGTTTACACGGGTCATACAATTCAAATAACTTGTCAGAACATAGAAGGTTTCTGGCCTTCTCAAAGGCTGTCTCTTGAGATTTACCCCAAACCCAGTCGTCACCCTTATGTAGCAATATGTGCAATGGTTCCAGAAAAATGCTCAACCCGGGTAGAAAGTTACCAAAATAGTTGAGGAGTCCCAGGAACGAATGCAGCTCCATCACATTCTATGATCTGGGTGCGTTCTTGATGGCCTCTGTCTTTGAGTCCGTGGGTCTGATGCCATCTGCCGCAATCTTTCTCCCCAAAAATTTGACCGCTGGCGCTAGGAAAACACACTTGGAGCATATCAGCCTGAGTCCCACTCCATCTATTCGACTTAGAACCTCTTCCAGGTTGTGCAGGTGATCAGAATGTCGTCTTGAAACACAACGGTGCGCGGAACCGATTTCAGCAGACGATGTTCCTCTGGAAAATGGCAGCAGCCGAACGAATCCCAAAAGGGCATCTGTGGTATATAAACAGTCCTTTGTGCGTGTTGATGCACGTCAATCTTTTTGCAGATTCAGCCAGCTCCAGTGTCATGTAAACGGAGGTTAGATCCAATTTGGTGAACGACTTCCCCCCTGCTAACGTTGTGAACAGGTCATCCGCCTTGGGTAGTGGATACTGGTCTTGTAACGAGACTCGGTATATCATTACCTTGTAGTCTCCGCAGATTCTGACCATGCCATCGCTTTTCAACTCCAAAGCAATTGGGCTGGCCCACTCGTTGAGCTCAACTGGCGATATGATTCCCTCTCGATGAAGTCTGTCCAGTTCGATCTCGACTTTCTCCCTCATCATATATGGAACCGCTCGAGCCTTGTGATGAACAGGCCGTGCATCGGGGACTAAATGGATCTGAACCTTGGCGCCTGTGAAGTTGCCGATGCCTGGTTCAAGTAGCGACGGAAATTTGCTCAGCATTTGAGCGCACGAGGCATCATCCACCGAAGATAGTGCTTTGATGTCATCCCAGATCCATCGAATCTTTCCAAGCCAGCTTCTGCCGAACAGCATTGAGCCATTGCCTGGTGCAATCCACAGTGATAAGTCATGCACAGCTCCATCGTACGATACCTTCACTGCCGTACTGCCAATGACTGGTATGAGCTCTTTGGTGTAAATGCGCAGCTTTGTATAAATCGGACTCAGTTTAGGTCTTTGTGCCTTGTCGCCCCACAGTTTCTCAAAAGCCTTCTGGCTCGTAATTGACTGACTCACCCCCGTGTCCAACTCCATGGAAACTGGAATGCTATTTAATTTGACTTTCAGCATTATAGGAAGGCTGTTGGTGGTGAAGGTGTGTACCCCATACACTTCTTCCTCGGCCTTGGGTTGAGTTGCCTCTCTTACTCGTTCTGCGTGATCCACTTCGGATCGACCATCATCTGCCAACTCTGCCACGTGCTGAGTCGCAGCACATTTGCACATTTGCTGGAGGTGCTTCATTGTTTCGCAGCCTTTGCACACGTAGTGCTTGAATCGACATTGATGGGCTCTACGATTACCCCCACAGCGCCAACATGGTGTTAATGGATTCACATTCACGCTCCACGGCGGACTCTGAGTCATCCTAGGTCTTGCAGCTGCAGATGTGTAGGCTCTGCCATGTACAGTTCTGCCTGCTAATGGCGTTATTTTATGCACAGTACTTGCCGGTGAGCTTCGATGCTAAGCAGATATCAGTTTAGTGTTATCGTTCGTGGACATGAAAGCCTGGGCTATTGTGATGGCTTTGTTCAGGTCTGGGGATTTGGCAGACAGCAGCTTGCAAACAATGAGCTCGTGGCCGATTCCAAGCACAAAAAAGTCCCGCAACATTTCCCCCAAATATCCAGCAAAATCGCAAGGTCCCGCAAGGCGTCTTAGTTCGGCGACATAACTCGCCACGTCCTGGCCCTCGGAGCGATGGTGCGTGTAGAAGCGATACCTGGCCATTAAGAGGCTCTCCTTCGGCTTGAGGTGTTCCCGAACCAGCGTAAACAACTCTACATATGTTTTTTCTGTTGGTTTCGTTGGTGCTAGCAGGTGCTTGATGAAGTCGTATGTTGTAGAATCACAAACGGTGAGGAGAATCGCCCTGCACTTGATCGCTTTATCGTCCGCATCCAGCTCGTTGGCCACAAAGTACTGGTCGAGACATTCAACAAAGGCTTCCCAATCATCACCCTCTACAAATCACTCAAGAATACCAACGGCAGCCATAACCGCATGAAAGTTTGTGATCTGTTACTGTCGACAATTGTTAGGTTTAGAATAACTCCGCAAGACTGAGTATTATAAGCTTAAACTGATGTGACATTAATCTCTTTAATAAAACTCCAGAGTGCCAAAGCAGCATGGCAGACAACCTTTTATACTTGCTTGCATGAGGTGTGCAGGTGACCCTTGGGCCTCCAACAGGTGCGCCCTCTGGTGGCAAGTCTTACACAATTATAATATTTACATACATAACAGAAAGGAAAATTGGGCGAGGTGTAAACTGTACGGCCAATTCGCGAGCGCCCATTTTAGCGCAACGACTGAAGTTGAATTTCCCATCTCCCCGACCTTAATGCTTCACATGTGCTTGCAGAGATCATGATTAACATACTTTAGCCATTAGTGACCAACATAAATCAAATACCTCAGCAACTCTCTGACGTAATAATGATTAATTAATGCTAATCAACCTCTCTGGCACTGAAAATGAACGATTACAAATGTGGAGTCATATTCCTTCAGATTTTGAATTTTCGGGGAGTTATTTAAAAAGTCAAATTTTACATTTTAAAATGTTTTTTCTATGTTTTCCTTTCTGTGTCTTTATTCTTTCTCTCTCTTAATACAATCTTTCTTTCCCTCTCTGTATTTCACTTTCTGTACCTGATTTGACATTGCATTTCCCTCCTTTAATTAGTCCTTCCTGTGTTTATTTCCCAATCCTTCAATCCCATTGGTTGTGGAGATACCCCATTGGTTGCCCTGTTCACTCAGGTCCCAGATGCCCTGTTTCACTCACTGCGCCGCTATCAGCTCAGACTTTCAGCAACTATGGGGACATTTTTTTGAGCTGAAGGTTGCAGGGGTAAGTCTAACTAACGATAGATGCCGTTAGATGCCCTCCTATAGCAAATAATAATTGGCTGACCAAAGTTGATCAATCGTCAAAACATACTCGGTTTTACAAAGTTTTATTTAGATCTTACCAGATTTTGGGGTCGAAATTGATCAACTTACCGGCCACTGCCACCGACTGCCGCCAACATTCCTCTGCTCGAACCACCGTGGCCTGCAGCGGGAGGGAGGGGAGAGCCGCTGGGAAGCGCCCGCTGACGACAGCGGATGGCCGATGCGCGTAAGTTGACTCCCGCCCGCTGAGATGCCAGATTGGTGCGGGAGTCGGTTGGAGTTGGTGACAGGGTGGCAGTGGACCGCTGCATGGAGGCTGCTCTGTCCTCAATGTTAAGTGTCAAGATCCTGTGAAAAAGGTAAGTGGAATGTTTTTAAATTATTTCTTTACAGGTACTTACCTGGATGGGGTCCCCTGAAGGTCCTAAATGGTTCTTTTTTTTGTTGATGAGTTTTATTTTCAGCTCTTTGACCCTCCGTGGGCCCGACTCCATCCTCGGCGGTACTTGGGCAGCAAGCGCCTCTGCCACCGAGAATGAGAGCTCCCACCCGCTGCGCCAAAATTGGTGGCATACGTCGTTGATTTGCCACCCGCCGACCTTTTAGGGACCTCGGCGATGAAAACCCCGCCGAAAGTACCATCCAGTACCTCGCCGGCCATCGGCGGCAATTTGGGCGGCACTTGGGTGGGCGGAGGCCTTGACCAAATTTGGCCCCTTTGTTACTTTGCATTTTGGACTCCATGTCAGCATTGGAGGCCAGCAAGTTATGTGAGAATGAATACATAGAAAATAAAGCTACTTCAACTGCAATCATTTGCTTTAAATACCATCATGGTATAATAGTTGGGCAGTAACAACAACTTGCATTTATATAGCACCATTAACATAGAAACTTTTCCAAAGCATTTCACAGAAGCGTAATCAGACAAAATAAATCCCAAGCCAAAGAATGGGATAGTAGGAAGGGTGACTAAAATCCTGGTCAATGAGATAGGTTTTAAGGAGAATATGAAAGGGGGAGAGAAATATGGAGATGCAGTGACTTTCAGGGAGTTGAATTCCAGAATGTGGGGCCTAGACAGCTGAAGGCACAGCCGCCAATGGTGGGGTGCTGAGAGTGGGTGATGCACAAGAGTCCAACGTGAACAGAATGCAGAGTTATTGTAGGGTTGTAGGGCTGAGAAGGCTCAAGAGAAAGGGAGGGATGAGGCCATAAAGGGATTCGAACACAAGGTTGAGAATTGTAAATCTGAGGTGTTAGGGGACCGGGAGCCAATGTAGGTCAGCAAGCACATGAGTAAGCAGGACGGTGCAGGTTAGCAGAGTTTTGGATGACCTGAAGTTTAATGGGGTTGGAAAATGGGAGGTCGGCCAGAAGAGCATTGAAATAGTCAAGTCTGGAGGTGACAAAGGCATGGACAAGGGTTTTGGCAGCAGATGGGCTGGGCCAATATGAATGTGGAAATAGGTGGTCTTTGTGATGGAGAGGATATGGGGTCAAAAGCTTAGATCAGGGTCAAATAGGATGCTGAGAATACAAATAGTCTGCATCAAACTGTCTGCAGCTCTTAGAATTGAGGGAGCAAATATGGGACCAATACAAGAGAGTAACTACAGTGGGAGGGAGTATGGGTCTTACTGGGGATAATGGAATCAAAGGTAGAGGTGAGGGAGTGATTGAACAGATCAACAACTGCAGAAGTAAGAGGGTGAATGGAGGTCAAAAAGTTAGGCAGTTGTGAGTGTGAAAGTATAGTTGTAAGTGATTTGGGAAGAGTTTCTTCCAGTGGTGGATGCAGAAGGAAGTGTGGTGATGGATACAAGTAATTAATCAGTGATAGCCTTGTCTATGATTGAGATGATGGGAGTTGAGAAGCCCTGTGAGATGGCAAGGTTGAGGGGGTGGCAGTGAATATGAGTAGGAGGGTTTATATGGAGGGATAGATTAAGGGAGGACAGGTGGGCAATTAGAGAAGAGAGAGATAGATGAGTTGAGATGCCAATTGAATGAGGATGAGGAGTCTCTCAGTGCAGAGGCTGAAGGAGGAAAGGAGTTTTGGATATCTCAGTGAGAAACTCAGGTTGGGGCTTGGCGGGGTACAGTAAAGAATGATGATTTTAAAGTAGAGGTGAAAGAGGTGCAACAAAGTGAGATGTTTGAAGGGTGAGAAGGTGACAGAGGAGTAGGAGGAGAGACCAAGGTGTGATTTGGTAATAAGGGTCACACCACCACTGTAGCGGTTTGGGTGGGGCAGATGGTGGAAGATAGAGGCAGGCAGGGAGGCTCCAGTAAGGAGCAAGATGCCGGCACCCATGAGCCAAGTTTCCATCAAGCCACGAAGTCAATGCAATCATCCACAATATGGGTGTGGATGGCAAGGAATGTGAATGGGACAGGCCGGTGGTAAAAATAGCACACTCGCCCATTCACGTTTTAACTGCGCAGTTTTTAGAATCGGTCAAGGCGTCCACAAAAGGTAGGCGAGGGCCTCCTGAATACATGCAATTTTGGGTCCTGTAATACAATTAGGAGCCTGATGCGATTCTAACTCAAAATCACAGAGTCCCGCCCAGCGCCCAACCTGCCAGTAAATCTTAACTGGATTGGTCTGTAGAGCCACTGAAGCAATATTTAAAGGGGCACACCTGCAGATAATTGGATCATGGGCTCTTTGTGCTATTTGGATTGCCAGGAGAGCTTCCAGCTTTCAAATCACTTCTGTCTAATCTTTTTTGTCTTATTCCCCTCAGTAAGCTTTATCTGCTTACAATGGGTGCTATTATTGCTAGTTTCATTTGAATGGAGGAACCCTTGCAAAAAGAGGAGCAGCAGCAGCCTCAGTAACCAAGACCAGCAGCAGCTGCAACTGTCAAGGCAGCAGATCAGGGGGCTGCTCACAGGAGACCAAAAACAGCACATAGGGTATACAGGCACAGAATCAGTTTGTTAGATCTGTCTGAGGAGCAGTGCATCAGGAGGCTGCACTTTTCCAGGCAGGCTGTTACAGACCTCCGCAGCCTTCTGAAACAGGGTCATATATTGCCATTGGCTGTCAAAGTCATCACAACCCTTCATTTCATCGCCACTGGCTCCTTCTAGTCTGCTACAGGGGACATCAGCTGCATCTCCCAGTCTGCAATACACAGCTGCATTATGTAGGTCACGGACGTCCTGTTCACTCGGGGGACCAGTATATCAGCTTCCCCATTGACTTCAGCAGGCACAAGAGAAATCTCAGAGATTTTCAGCAGTGGCTGGCTTGCCTCATGTCCAGGGGGCAAGGTGGGGGGCGGAGGTCATTGACTGCACACATATTGCCACCAGGGCACCAGCCAGCAGCATTCATTTATAGAAAGGGATACCTCCATTCATCTCCAGGTCACAACTGATCTCAGAAAAGGGATTGTGCAAGTTTATGCAAGGCAGCTGTCACAGTGCATTTATCCTGCAACAGTCTACCCAATGTTCAACACTTGCAGGAACATGACAGGATGGCTGCTAGGGGACAAAGGACACTGCCTCCACACACGGCTCATGACATTGCTCCACAACCCCACCACGCCTAAGTAACACAGGTATAAACAAAGCCAGGGACCAGCAGGGTAACTATTGAGCACACTGTAGGAATGCTGAAGCAGAGGATGAGATGTCTTGGGTGTGTGGGGGATCCCTGCGATATGCCCCACAAAGGGTATCCTGCGTCCTAGTGGCGTGCTGCATACTGCCGGCCTCGCCATCCAAAGAGGCTTACATTTGGAGGAGGCACAGCAGCAGCACTATGCATTGTACAAGGGAGATTGGGGGAAGGTTAGGAAGCAACAGGAAAAGGAAAGCCACTTCAATGCCTTGCAGCATGAGGTGTGGAGAATGAGTTAATTGTTTGGCGATTCTGGTGATCTGCTCATTCACCTGCTCTCAAAACTTACCCAGAGCTCCTTTGTATTAACAGTCCTTGTTACATCCTTCACCACTCACTTAATCCTCCATTAAAGAACATTGAAATCATTCAGCCAATCTCTGTATGAATGACATGCTGACCATGCAGAATCAGAAGCTGCTATGAAGCAACACTGCAGACCAAAACGCCAAATAAGATAACAACAACTTGTATTTATATAGTGGCCTTTAATGTAGTGAAATGTCCCAAGGCGCTTCACAGGAGTATTATGAGACACAAATTTGACACCGAGCCGCATAAGGAGAAATTAGGGCAGCTGACCAACAGCTTAGTCAAAGAGGTAGATTTTAAGAAGTGTCTTGAAGGAGGAAAGAGAGGTGGAGAGATTTAGGCATGGAATTCCAGAGCTTAGGGCCTAGGCAACAGAAGGCATGGCCACCAATGGTTGAGCGATTATAATCAGGGATGCTCAGGAGGGCAGAATTAGAGGAGTGCAGACATCTCAGGGGGTTGTGGGGCTGGAGGAGATTGCAGAGCTAGGGATAGAGATAAAAGTGATTAAATTAATGGCAAACATAATAGAACATAAGAATATAAGAAATAGGAGCAGGAATAGGCCATTTGGACCCTCGAGTCTGCACCACCATTCAATAAGATCATGGCTGATCTGATCCTGGCCTCAACTCAACTTTCCCCCCCGCTCCCCATATCCCTTGATTCCCTTATCTTTCAAAAATCTGTCTATCTCCACCTTAAATACATTCAATGACCGAGCCTCTCAGCTTTCTGAGGTAGAGAATTTCAAAGATTCACGACCCGCTGAGAGAAGAAATTCCTCCTCATTTCCATTCTAAATGGGTGACTCCTTATTCTGAAACTATGTCCCCTAGTTCTAGATTCCCCCACGAGGAGAAACATCCTTTCTGCATCTACCCTGTCAAGCCCCTCAGAATCTTATATGTTTCAATAAGATACCTCTATGTCTGCTAAACTCTAATGAGTATAGGCCCAACCTGCTCAAGCTTTCTTCATATGACAACCCCTTCATCTCAGAAATCAACTCGTGAACCTTCTCTTTACTGCCTCCAGTGCAAGTATATCCTTCCTTGAATAAGGACACCAAAACTGTACACATACTCCAGATGTGGTCTTACCAACGCCCTGTGCAGTTGGAGCAGTACTTCCCTATTTTTATACTCCATCCCCCTTGCAATAAAGGCCAACATTCCATTTGTCTTCCTAATTATTTGCTGTACCTGTATGCTAACATTTTGTGTTTCTTGAACAAGGACCCACCAGATCTCTCTGTACCACCACATTGTGTAATCTCTCCCCATTAAAATAATAATTATCGTTTTTATTTTTCCTACAAAAGTGGATAACCTCACATTTTCCCACATTATACTCCATCTGCCAAATTTTTCCCACATACTTAGCCTATCTATATCCTTTTGCAAACTCTTTGTGTCCTCTTCACAACTTGCTTTCCCACCTATCTTTGTATCATCAGAAAATTTGGTTACATTACACTCGGTCCCTTCATCCAAGTCATTAATATAGATTGTAAATAATTGAGACTCCAGCATTGATCCCTGTGGCACTCCTCTAGTTAAAGTTTGCCAACCTGAAAATTACCCATTTATCCTGACTCTCTGCTTTCTGTTAGTTGGCCAATCTTCTATCCATGCCAATATACCTCCAACCCCGTGCACTCTTATCTTGTGCAGCAACCTTTTATGTGGCACCTTATTGAATACCTTCTGGAAATCCAAATACATGACATCTACTGGTTCCCCCTTATCCACCCTGTTCGTTACATCCTCAAAGAACTCGAGCAAATTTGTCAAACATGATTTCCCTTTCATAAAACCATGCTGACTCTGCTTGACTGTATTATGATGTTCTAAATGTCCTGCTACTACTTCCTTAATGATGGGCTCCAGCATTTTCCCAATGACAGATGTTAAGCTAACTGGTCTATAGTTTCCTGCTTTCTGTCTCCCTCCTTTCTGAAATAGGGACGTTACATTTGTGGTTTTCCAGTTCGCTGGGACCTCTCCAGAATCCAGAGAATTTTGGTACATTACAAGCAATGCATCCACTATCTCTTCAGCCACCTCTTTTAAGACCCTGGGATGCAGGCCATCGGGTCCAGGGGACTTGTCTGCCTTTAGTCCCATTAGTTTGCCTAATACTTTTTCTCTAGTGATAGTGATTGTTTTAAGTCCTCCCTCCCCCAATAGCCCCTTGATTATCAATTATTGGGATGCTTTTAGTGTCTTCTACCGTACAAAATATTTGTTCAAAGTTTCCGCCATTTCCCTGTTCCCTATTATTAGTTCTCCAGTCTCATCCTCGAAGGGACCAACATTTACTTTAGCTACTCGCTTTCTTTTTATTTACCCTGTAGAAGCTTTTACTGTCTGTTTTTATATTTCTTGCTAGTTTACTCTCATAAGCTATCTTTTCTCTCTATAATTTTTTTAGTCATCCTTTGCTGGTTTCAAAGAATTTCCCAATCCTTTGGCCTTCCAGTGTTCTTCGCAATATTGTATGCATTTGTTTTCAATTTGATACCATCCTTTACTTCCTTCGTTAGGCACGGATGGTTCATCCTTCTCTTAGAGTCTTTCTCTCTCACTAAAATATATCTTTGCTGAGAGTTATTAAATATCTCCTTAAATGTTTTTCTACTTTCTTACCCTTTAATATATTTTAATCTATTTTAACCAGCTCTGCCTTCATATCTTTGTAATTACCTTTATTTAAGTTCAGGACAATAGTTTGAGAACTAACTTTCTCACCCTCAAACTGAATTTGAAATTCTACCATGCTATGATCACTCTTCCCAAGAGGATCCT
This sequence comes from Pristiophorus japonicus, assembly GCF_044704955.1. Taxonomy (NCBI): domain Eukaryota; kingdom Metazoa; phylum Chordata; class Chondrichthyes; family Pristiophoridae; genus Pristiophorus; species Pristiophorus japonicus. The sequence continues at coordinate 268,981,548 of NC_091979.1, read as the reverse complement.
TCACTATGAGGTCATTAATTAATCCAGACTCGTTACACATTACCAAATTGCCTTCAATTCATTTATCAACCCATGCTGCCTTTCTTATAAGGTATCCTAACTCTACTACTCCTATGAGGTGCTGCACTAGTGGCCCAGCAAAGTTAGTGGAAGGCTGCTGTTACTCATGTTGGGGCCCTTGAAATGCTCATGGCCGGTGGCTTCTGGGTGTTTGAGACTGTGAGCCAGGGCAGTCTGGCCCAGCTTACTTGCTGGCATTATGGCGGGTATTAGTTGAGGGGGTGACAAAAGAGTAAATGTGATGACATCCTGAGAGAGGTCCACTGTCCCTCTCATGGATTTGCGGCGCTTCACTTCCACTGATCTCCAGAAGAGCAGACTGCAGGGTATGAGTGACTCCTTGAAAGCCTCTATCTTTTTGGTCCATCAATCTGTTCAAGGTGGACAGCTGATTTTCCAAGATGGAGTCCAAAGTCTGCCGACCAACCGTTTGAGCTTCCACCAAAACTGCAAAGACCTGTGACACTGATTTCCATTATGAGGGCCTGGATGCAGCGTCCCTGGAGGTGGCCATATTCTCTGGGGTGGACTGCAGTTTGCTGATGCCATGTAAGATGACACCACACATCTGGAAGTGGACTCTTTCAGCAAAAGTGCTGAAACTCCTTGGCAGGCTTTCCAATATTTCGTATAACAAGTAGTTTTCTTTTCATGGCTGAGCCCTTGAATAAACTCATCTCTGCCCTGCTCAACGGAGCTGGGAAAGGACCTTGCCCTCCAGTAAGCTCTCGCCTGGGCTTCCCTGCCATAATTACCTGCTGCTCACTAAGCTGGGTATTTGACTCTGTGCAGACCCCTCTGCCTCACTATTTAAAGCATGTGGAGTGCCAGTGTCTGTGCTGGTTGTTGGGAGGGACAGAACGTGTGATGGTGCATCCTCAGGAGGATTCTCCTCCTCCAAGGTGTCTTCTTCAAGAGATTCTTGCTGCTGAGAAGCACCTAGATTAAAAAGAAAAGGGACAAGTTAGGATGGCACTCAGCAACTGACAGTCTTGAAAATGCAGCTTGACTTTGTGAAGCTTGCTGAATATTTGCTGAGGTGAATGAAGGGTTACACTTTTCACTTTTATGTTGCTCAAAACTCTGCCTGCATCACTTACCTTCAGTGCTTCCTGATGTGCTTGGATGAGGGCTATAATGTTGTGTAGTTCTCACCCCCCCCCGGTCTTGCTCCTCTCCCTTGCATGATGCACTGTCTTGTCCTGCAGAAAGAGGGGGCGAGAATTAGAATGTGGTTGTTGAAAAAGTAAATGGATATGTGTAGGGCTTGTTTATATACTCCATGTGTTGAGAGGTGGAGAAAATGCAAAATGGAATAAGGATGGGGAGGTGATTAATGTAAAGACAAGTGTGTGGCATAGCAAGTGAGGAAGGAGTACTGGGCGAAGCAGTTGGTTGTCCGACTGTTAGGTTGTGAGAAGCGAATGCTGTTAGTGTGTGGTGTGAAGAGAGGAAAGGAAGAGGGTTAATTTGTTTGGAATGAGAAATAGAGGTGTTGCTGTCGTGTATGTAGCACACAAATCACTGAATCCACACGGTCTGGTGTTGATCTAACTGCTGTGACCTTTGTCCTTTATTGAACAGCTTCAGAGTGCCTCTCAGGTGTGGTGGTCAGCCTTATATCGTGCCTGTTCTAGGTACTTCCAGGTTTCCCACCACAGCGCCCTCTGTGGTGTGGCATAATGCTTACATTACATTTAAGGTACCAGAACGATACACACATCATTGCATAACATCACCTTCCCCCACTACCAGGACGCAGGACGACGATATATACATCAATACATAACATCACAATTGTCCAACGGAAGGCAGATAGGCATAGACAGTGCGTTAGTATGGTACATGTTATCTGGTACATTAACTAGTTATTGACTGGGAACAGATCCCTGATTTCCTTGTTAGCCCTTATCATTAATTGTACTTCATATCCATTATTTTACACAAATACAGTGGCCATTCAGCATTAAAAAATTAATTCTTATTATAAATTCGCCATCTCACATTAACATAGCTCATTTTAGACTCGCTCTGCCTTACAGAAGTCCTTTGTGGGGACCACCTCTTGTTAAGGCCCATTTAAGACTCCCGGGTGCATTTCCTTTTTAAGGCGCCATCTTTGATGCAGGAGAATTCCACAAGGCTTCTCCTTGGGCGTCATCTTTGATGCTCTGCTGCTCTGGACACGATGCCGCCGCCATCTTGCTCTCCGGACGCCCTCCACCGTTGCAGCCTCCGTTCCCCTCCACTGCCACCTGACTTGCCGCCTCTCCTGCGGCCGTTGTCGCTTCTCCGGTGGCCACCGTAGCCGCCTCCCCTGCAGCCGTCGTGGCCTCTCCAGCGGCCGCACTTGCCGCCTCCCCTGCGGCCTCCGTAGCGGCCTCCCATGCGGCCGCCGTGGCCACCGACCTCCAGCTGCTGCAGCCGCCCGACGCTAACAGCTCCTCGGCGGGGCCCGCCCAACGGCACTTTCCTCTGCGGTACCGCCTGAAGGCAACTTCCTCGGCGGGGCCCACCCAAAGGCACCTTCCTCTGCGGGGCCCTCCCGACGGCAACTTCCTCGGCGGGGCTCTTCCGATCCACCGGCCATCCTGGATCCCTCGCACCCGCCCGCAGCGCCCCGCCGGCTCACCCACCCCCCCCCCCCCCCCCGCAATAGGCCCCGCTCTGCAGGGCTGCTTGCCTGTGGGGGCTGAGGCTGCAGGATCTCTGTGGCTTGAGGTCGGGGCCTGGGGCTTGCCTGTGGGGACTGAGGCTGCAGGGTCTCTGTGTGAGGTCCGGGGCTGGGGCTTGCGTGTGGGTGGATTGAGGCTGCAGCTCCAACTCGGTCGGCGCTGCTCTCTGGGAACCCGGGGCATGGCAGCACCCCGGGGAGCAGCAGCCTGTGGAGTGATGAAGTCTTCCCAGCTCCCACAGACCGTCCCCATCCACCTCCGGCCGAGGAGTGTCGGCCCATCGCCTGCAATGACCCACAAAGTTAAACCGTGCGTCTCGTCCCCGTGGGATACCTGCACCATCGCTCTGCCAAGAACAGGTATCAGTTCCCTGGTGTCGGTACGCAGCTTCGCCGTGACCGGGACCAGCTTGGGTCGTGCAGCTGGGTTAATCCACAGTTTATCAAAAGTTCTCCGACTCATCAACGACGGACCCGAGCCCGTGTCCACTTCCAGACTCACAGGGACTCCGTTGATTTTTACTTCCCTTATCACTGGGGCCAAATCGTCATTACACGTATACAGTCCCAACACCTCACCATCTTCTGCCTGCTCCTCGCTGAACAGTGGATCATCCCCCATCTCCTCAGCCACATGGTGAGTCCGGTTTCTTTTACACATACGCTGAAGGTGGCCTTTCGTGTGGCAGGTATTGCACGTGTACTCCGCAAACCTGCACCGGTGAGCCCCATGGCTTCCTCCACAGCGCCAGCATGGTGCTGCTTGATTGGCCCCCCTCAGCGGACTCTGAGTTCCAGGACCCCGAGGTCCGTGCTCTCTGCCCCGGGCAGAGCCACGTTCTGCAGTTTTGTCCGTGGTGGGTGCTATCCTGTGGACAGTGCCTGCCGGGTTCGAGACCGTGTGGATCATTTGTTTGGTGCTGCAAGTCGAGGTCATATGTGCCCGGCTGATGGTGATAGCCTTTGTCAGAGTGACTGTGGGTTCCGTGGCTAGCAGCTTGTGAAGGAGGCCCTCATGGCCAATCCCCATAACGAAAACGTCCCGCAACGCCTCGTCAAGGTGTGCGCCAAAATCACACGGCGCCGCGAGTCTCCTGAGGTCCGCAGCATATTTGGTGATATCCTGGCCCTCAGGTCTGCAGTGATGGTAAAATTTGTATCTGTCCGTGAGGATGCTCTCCTTCAGTTTCAACTGGCCACGAATGAGTTCAGTCAGCTCCTCGTATGACTTGTTCCTGGTGCTCCGGGGTGCCAGCAAATCCCTGACGAGACAGTAAACCTCATCTCCACAACTGGAGAGCAGATCTGCACAAATATGGCCCTGAGGATGCTCCTATGGGTTCTGGGGAAGAGTACCTCACTCCTTACCCTGACATTTCTCATGGGGATTTCCAGAGAGGTATCAGAAAAACTGGGGGCAGCCCTCCAATGCATTTCTGATACTGTCATTTTATTCAGCGCTGCTGCAATTAATTTCAAAGCAGGGAATGCAACCTGACTTTAAGAGGCGCATTCCTGCTTGAAATAGGCCTTGGGAGCCCTTCACTAAATTGCGCGCATCTAATGGGTAGGCTGCCCAACATGATTGGGTCGGCAGCTAATCAATCATATTGAAATGAGGTCTGGGAGTTAAAATCAGCTCTCTCAGGCAACATCATAGTAGTTTCCAGCTTGGCACCATCCACCCCCGCTACTCGATTGGCATCATGTTAAAATCAGCATTATCGTCTAAGCCTTAGTGAAGTGTATTTAATACTGCTTTCCGAAGGTCATGTGAGGGCATAATGTTACCAGTATGTTGAACTACAAGAACAAGTGTTTTCTGTTTGATCCCTAAGCTCACTACATAGAATTATATCGCCGCACACCGCCCGTGGACTGCCGACATACTACCTAAAATCTCAAAATTCATCAAAATATACCTACATACCGCCCACATACCGCCCAGCGGAAAATTAATCAGCGACATACCACCGGGCGGTATGCACACTGTCCGTCCATGCACACCGCCGACATGCCGCCCAAAATTGCAAAATTCATCACTTACCACCGACATACCGCCGACCCTGGAAAAGGTGGTTTTAAGTCGATCTTCAGTCGGCGGCATGCATCCTTAGCTGCAAAATAAAAATTTTGTCTCTCACACCCCAGCCTCTCCCACCCCCAGTCGCTTCCTCCCCCCCCCCGACAGCGATCTCTCCCCCCCCACAGCGATCTCTCTCCCCCCACAGCGATCTCTCCCCCCCCACAGCGATCTCTCCCCCCCACAGCGATCTCTCCCCCCCCACAGCGATCTCTCTCCCCCCCCACAGCGATCTCTCTCCCCCCCCACAGCGATCTCTCCCCCCCGCACAGAGATCTCTCCCCCCCACAGCAATCTCTCCCCCCCACAGCGATCTTCCCCCCCCACAGCGATCTCTCTCCCCCCCACAGCGATCTCTCCCCCGCACAGAGATCTCTCCCCCCCCCGACCGCGATCTCTCCCCCCCACAGCGATCTCCCTCCCCCACAGCGATCTCCCCCCCCCCACAGCGATCTCTCCCCCCCACACCGATCTCTCCCCCCCCCACAGCGATCTCTCCCCCCCCACAGCGATCTCTCCCCCCCCACACCGATCTCTCCCCCCCCACAGCGATCTCCCCCCCCCACAGCGATCTCTCCCCCCCCCACAGCGATCTCTCCCCCCACACAGCGTTCTCTCTCCCCCCATAGCGATCTCTCCCCCCCCACAGTGATCTCTTCCCCCCCACAGCGATCTCTCCCCCCCCCACAGCGATCTCTCCCCCCCCCACAGCGATCTCTCCCCCCCCACAGCGATCTCTCCCCCCCCACAGTGATCTCTCCCCCCCCACAGCGATCTCTCCCCCCCCACAGCGATCTCTCCCCCCCACAGCGATCTCTCCCCCCCACAGCGATCTCTCCCCCCCACAGCGATCTCTCCCCCCCCACAGCGATCTCTCTCCCCCCCCACAGCGATCTCTCCCCCCCCACAGCGATCTCTCCCCCCCACAGCGATCTCTCCCCCCCACAGCGATCTCTCCCCCCCCACAGCGATCTCTCCCCCCCCACAGCGATCTCTCCCCCCCCACAGCGATCTCTCCCACCCCACAGCGATCTCTCCCCCCCCACAGCGAAATCTCCTACCCCACAGCGATCTCTACCCCCCCACAGCGATCTCACCCCCCCATAGCGATCCTTCCCCCCGCTACAGCGATCTCTCCCCCTCACAGTGATCTCCCCCCACCCCCACAGCGATCTCCCCCTCACAGCGATCTCTCCCCCGCACTGCAGCGATCTCTCCACCCCACAGCGATCTCCCCCCCCTCCCCACAGCGATCTCTCCCCCCCACAGTGATCTCCACCCCCCCGCAGCGATCTCCCCTCCCCACAGCGATCTCTCCCCCCCCACAGCGATCTCCCCCACCCCCCCAGCTATCTCCCCCCCGCACAGCGATCTCCCCCCCCCACCACATCAATCTCCTCTCCGCACCGATCTCCCTCCATTAAGTTTCCCGCTATATATATATATAGAAAAAATATCTGAAGAAAAAAACTAAACCTCATTTAAAAGTACAAGTAAATAAAACCTCCAATCAAAATAAATAAGTGCTATTTTGTACATAGGAATATTGTACATACCTCCACAACGATCTCAGGCCGCCCCACAATGCTCTCAGGCCGGCAGTCTCTGTGGACGCTCATCGGTGCCTCTCGGGGGGCGGAGCTTCGCAGCAACATGCGCATGCACACAACTCGGGTAGCCGAAGATTCCCGAGTGAGAAGGACTCACCGCCCGCACACCGTCGGCTGCACTCTGCTTGGCATACCACCGTGAAAAAAGTAATGGAAATCGAGCACACTCCGCCCCACTGGTACCTGCCGGTTTGCAATGACATACTGCCGGCATACTGCCGAGAAATGGACGGACCATTGGTTTCGACCAATTTCGGCCCCATAGAAATTATAGCACAGAAACAGGTCATGTGACCCAACTGGTCTAAACCGGTGTTTGTGCTCTACATGAGCCTCCTTCATCAAATGCTTCAGCAGATCCTTCTATTCCTTTGCTCCTCATGTCTTTATCCAGCTTCCCCTTAAATGCATCTATGCAGTTCGCCTCAACTACTCCATGTGGTAGTGCGTTCCACATTCTCACCACTCACTGGATAAAGAAGTTTCTTCTGAATTCTTCAGTGGATTTATTAGTGCCTATCTTATATTTATGATCTCTAGTTTTGGGCTCCCCACAACTGGAAACATCTCGACATTTACCCTATCAAACCACTTCATAATTTTAACAACCTCCATCAGGTCAACCTTCAGCTGACTCTTTACTAGAGAAGAGAGCCCGAGCCTGCCAATCTTTCCTGATAGTTATAACCTCAATTCTGGTATCACCTTTGTAAAATGTTTTGTACCTTCTCTAGTGCCTCTATATACTTTTTGTAATATGGAGACCAGAACTGTGCACAGTACTTTAAGTGTGGTTACATTACCTAGATATTAGGCAAGTAAAGGTATATTCCAAGCCATAGAGAGCCAGAAAGCGTGAAGGATCACCGACTGGAGTGGTCTGAAATACCAAGCCAAAGAAAGCAATCGGGAGTAAAAACCCAAAAATGTTACAATATTTACAAAAGCAATGGAATAAAAAGCTTAAACAGACATCATGGCATATAATCATTATTTATCACTGAGAATACTGCAAAAATAATGTAATTAATGACTATTTCAAGCTAAAATTGTAATAGCTGTAAAAGCAGTAGAATTGTTCTATAATTCCAGGCTGTTACCATGAAAAGATATTGCTTCTATACATCTTTTAGAATCTCATTATTTACCATACTAAATATTAGATTATGTTGAAAGTTGTATGACAGCAAACAATCTCTGAATAAACATACACCATTTGACTTACCACATCAGTCAGTTCTTGAATACATATTACATATTCTTCGTATTCCACTCTTACTGTTGAAAATCCGTGCTTTACTTTACAAAATCCCTGTTTTGTGACCTAGCATACAGAGTGTCACATGAAAGTGTGCTATTAATGTGAGTTGGCTCATGCTTCAGAACACTCAAGCTGATCTAGTTAAAGTGCAAAGAATCTGACCCTGAAGCTCCAGAGCTATGGCCTGTCAGCTTTCTATGGGAATTTGATTCTGACAGATTAGAACAGCAGAGAGTCAGCTGATGCGTGTATACGTATCACTGAATGAAGTAACACAGTAAACAGACTGTATTTCACATTTAGAAAAGGTATTTTTCTGTGTAAAGAAAAACAAGAGCAGCTACATTTTAATTATAACACAGTGGCCTAATATCTTATTCAATTTATATCACATTGAAATATACTATGTCCTGTCATTTCAAACTGTATTTGAGAGATCCTTTCTATTGCTTTTTGACTGCCATTTGAAAAAAATCCCCTTAGTGGTGATAAAGAAAGAAATTCAGGCATCTTCTGTCTAAACAGTGATAGGTTAAAGTTTTAGCGCCATGACTCACAAGAACAAAAGAAATGAAGGAATATGGAAAGACCATTTAGCTCATTAAATGACACAGACCACATATAATCAACCCATGATGGAGTTTTCCCATTTATTTAATCTCATGAGAAGAAGTTCTGCATAATTTCTCTTTAACCTCATAGGTAATCAGGAGCGGCTGATTAGGGAAGTTTAGAAAGGCACCGAGGAAGAGGAGAAAGCAGTCAAGGACCGAAGATAGTAATAAAATAAGGAGCTCCATAAAGATAGGGTATAAAATAGCAAAAAATAAAGGCTACAAAGAGGGAGTATGAATAAAAACAAGACAACAAACATAAAGCCAAACAGTGAAGCATTCTTTATATATGTTACATTTAAAAAGGGGTAAAAAAGAGTTGGGATACTAAAAATGAGTGTGTGTGGATGGGAATGGGGGGGGGGGGAAATTGTATCTGCGCACAGAAATGTTTATCCACTTTTTGCAACAGTGCTTACGAATGAAGTAAGAAGTGAAATGCCAGGAGCAGGAGGAGTAGGTTTTCAGGTGGGTACAGATATGATAATCTTATAATCATAAAAGAGCAGAAATTGTGAAGATTATAGATACTGAAGGTGGTTAAGGGCCCTGATCCTTTTAATCTTCATCCCTGGATTGTAAAGGAATTAGGATGGATAATTATTGGATATTTTCCAGAGTTCAATGGACTCAGGACAGATCCCAGAGTATTGGAAAATAAGAGCGCTCTAATTATAAACCTGCAAACCTCATTTTGGTTGTGGGGAAATTGATTGTTGCATAACTGACAAACAGTGTAAGGGATCACATTTGAGGGACATAGATTAATGCAAGACAGTCAGCATGGTTTTAGGAATGGAAGATTATTTTGACAAATCTATTGGATTTCCTTTGATGAAGATGCTGACCTTGTGGATGACAGTGACAGTGAATGTTATTTACCTGGATTTTAAAAGGTATTTGATACTGTTACACATAATAATAGTAATACTAAGTACTCTGCCAGACATATTTGATAAATGAAGCTATTGAACAAGATTAAAGCCATGGAGTAGAAATATATTGAATTGGATAAGAAGAATGACTAGTTGAAAGAAAGCAATGATTAAATGGGAAGATATCTGGCTGAAGGTTAGTGGTATGCAACATATAACAGTGTTGTGATGATTGCTGTTTATCATATTTTATAAATGATTTAGAGACTGAAGTTAGTTTAAGTGTTTAATTTCCAGTTGATGCCAAAATTTGAGCAGTGGTAAATTATGATAATCAGTGTGCATAAATTCTGAAGGATTGATCATTTTTTTTGACCAGAAAGATAGCAGATACAGTTTAATGCAGGTAAATGTACAATGACGAGATTTGGTAGAAGAAAAGGGAACATGAATATTACTCAATGTGAATACACAGGCGTATCAGAGCAGGATATATTCCTCGGATATACAGCTGTTTACACTGTACATTAATGATTTAGATGAGGGGATTAAATGTAGTATCTCCAAATTTGCGGATGACACTAAGTTGGGTGGCAGTGTGAGCTGCGAGGAGGATGCTGTGAGGCTGCAGAGCGACTTGGATAGGTTAGGTGAGTGGGCAAATGCATGGCAGATGAAGTATAATGTGGATAAATGTGAGGTTATCCACTTTGGTGGTAAAAACAGAGAGACAGACTATTATCTGAATGGTGACAGATTAGGAAAAGGGGAGGTGCAAAGAGACCTGGGTGTCATGGTACATCAGTCATTGAAGGTTGGCATGCAGGTGCAGCAGGCGGTTAAGAAAGCAAATGGCATGTTGGCCTTCATAGCAAGGGGATTTGAGTACAGGGGCAGGGAGGTGTTGCTACAGTTGTACAGGGCATTGGTGAGGCCACACCTGGAGTATTGTGTACAGTTTTGGTCTCCTAACCTGAGGAAGGACATTCTTGCTATTGAGGGAGTGCAGCGAAGGTTCACCAGACTGATTCCCGGGATGGCGGGACTGACCTATCAAGAAAGACTGGATCAACTGGGCTTGTATTCACTGGAGTTCAGAAGAATGAGAGGGGACCTCATAGAAACGTTTAAAATTCTGACGGGGTTAGACAGGTTAGATGCAGGAAGAATGTTCCCAATGTTGGGGAAGTCCAGAGCCAGAGGTCACAGTCTAAGGATAAGGGGTAAGCCATTTAGGACCGAGATGCGGAGGAACTTCTTCACCCAGAGAGTGGTGAACCTGTGGAATTCTCTACCACAGAAAGTTGTTGAGGCCAATTCACTAAATATATTCAAAAAGGAGTTAGATGAGGTCCTTACTACTAGGGGGATCAAGGGGTATGGCGAGAAAGCAGGAATGGGGTACTGAAGTTGAATGTTCAGCCATGGCCTACTCCTGCACCTATTTTCTATGTTTCTATGTTTCTATGGAATATTGTTGGATAGGCTACGAATGCCATCAGCCCAGGGTTACTGGAGTGTAAGAAAAATGTTGGACTGAAAGCAAGGAGTATAAAATATAAACTGCAAGAAGTGATTATATACAATTATAATTGGACCACTGTAAGATACCCTAGTTGTGTATACATATATACGTAAGATTAGGATTTGGTTCAATTTAACATGATTGAAGTTTTTGGTTTCTTTTTATTTAATGAAATGGTTAAAAGTTCATTCCCAGGATGATAAGGTTAAAGGTGTTATATAAATTCAAGTTGTTGTTGTTGTTTGTTTTGACAGGGTCCAAATTAGCTAATACTGTGGTTTCGGTGTTTCCTGAAATGACAGGATGTATAAGATTTGTGTCTCTTGACTTGTTTTCCTGGCCACATTGGGAAACAGTTAGCCAAGGCAGTTTTAAGATAAGGAATGGAACAATGGAAGAACAGGATGAAAAAGTTGGCATCTGTTGTTTTGAAGGGAGTCTTGTTCACAATAACACTTGTCATGCCATAATTAATTATCAGTGACAGTGTTCGTGAGAAACAGACTATAAAGATTCCAAGCTTTTCTTATCAAGTTGAAGAGAGAGTCATGATTTGAAAGGAACAACGACAAGGTTACGTCTCGACTCGGGCAAGGAACACGGAGTCGTATTATTTATTTCTCTATATGTCTACTGCTTAAAAATATGGAGAGGAATTTTAACATGGTAATGCGTTTGCAGCTGGGGAGGGGCGGGGATGCTACCGGTAGTGTGTAAGGAACCTGGAAGCAAGGGTAGTGCGTCTGTCAGTGGCATTTTAACCTAGCCACTGCATTTGCCTCTGACTTCCGCTTTCCCTGACCAATTAACATGAGAGGGCGTGATGACGACACGCATGAGTTCACTTCAACTGAACTATTTAAAGGGACACTGCAAAGATAACAGTAGATGGATTATAGAGGTAGCGGGGAGGAAGTAAGTGTTATTCTGGAATCCTAACATGGCAAGGTTGTGCCTCGCTTCACTGATGCCTCCTCAGATCTGATGCTGTGGTCTCTAAGGGCGCAAAGGGAGATATGTTTGCCTGCCACTAAAGCAAGAAGATGTGGCTGGAGGTGGCTCAGGCGGTGAGCAGCAAGAGTATGGTGACTCGCTTCTGGATACAGGGACAGAAGTGGCTTAATGACCTAATCAGAGCAATAAAGGTGAGTACACCGGCACATTCAAATACATCCTGATGTGTATATCAACTCAGTCTGCCTTCTCAAGCCTATTTCAGCACATCGCTCCTCACATCAATGTACCTTGCAGGTGCACCCATCCTGTTAAGTATGGAAGAATTCCACAAGACTGAGTACTGTGAGCTAAAACTGATGTGACCTTAGCCTCTTTAATACAACTCCAGAGTGCCTAAGCAGCACGGCAGACAACCTTCTATACTCCCTTGCACGAGGTATACAAGTGACCCTTGGGCCTACAACAGTTGCGCCCTCTGGTGGCAAGTCTTACACAGTTACAATGTTTACATATATAACATCACTTCCCCCTGAAAGTCTTTGATACAAATTATTTACAAGTTGAGACGATCAGGGGCCCTACGCTTCCTGGTTGATCATCTGATTTCAAACTCTGGCATGGGTGAGTTGGTCGGACCATTGCTGCACTGCGACGCGGCTGGTCTGACAGGACTGTTGGGAATGGTGGGTTCATCCTCTTGATTGACTGCGAGGTCGATTGCTGGTTGGGTGTGTGTTGGTGAATCGATGATGGTGATGTCCTCTTCAGGTTGTTCCTGGTTGTCGGTGAACCGCAGTTTGGTCTGATCCAAATGCTTTCTGCACGTTTGTACATTTAGTAGTTTGACTATAAACATTCTATTCCCTTCCTTGGCCAAGACAGTGCCAGCAACCCATTTAGGACCATGACCATAATTAAGGACAAACACAGGGTCATTAACATCAATGTCATGCGATACAGCCGCGCAATCGTGGTACATGTTTTTCCGGTGACGCCGGGTTTCCACATGATCATTTAGATCTGGATGGACTAGGGAGAGCTTGGTTTTGAGTGCTCTCCATGAACAATTCTGCAGCCATTATCTGAATGGCGTTAGATTAGGAAAAGGCGAGGTGCATTGAGACCTGGGTGTCATGGTACATCAGTCATTGAAAGCTGGCATGCAGGTACAGCAGGTGGTGAAGAAGGCAAATGGCATGTTGGCCTTCATAGCTAGGGGATTTGAGTATAGGAGCAGGGAGGTCTTACTGCAGTTGTACAAGGCATTAGTGAGGCCTCATCTGGAATATTGTGTTCAGTTTTGGTCTCCTAATCTGAGGAAGGATGTTCTTGCTATTGAGGGAGTGCAGCGAAGGTTCACCAGACTGATTCCCCGGGATGGCAGGACTGACATATGAGGAGAGACTGGATCGACTGGGCCTGTATTCACTGGAGTTTAGAAGGATGAGAGGGGATCTCATAGAAACATATAAAATTCTGACAGGACTGGACAGGTTAGATGCAGGAATAATGTTCCCGATGTTGGGGAAGTCCAGAACCAGGGGACATAGTCTAAAGATAAGGGGTAAGCCATTTAGGACTGAGATGAGGAGAAACTTCTTCACTCAGAGAGTTGTTAACCTGTGGAATTCTCTACCGCAGAGTTGTTGGATATATTTAAGAGGGAGTTAGCTATGGCCCTTATGCTTAAAGGGATCAAGGGGTATGGAGAGAAAGCAGGAAAGGGGTACTGAGGTGAATGATCGGGAGCAGCGTCGAGGAGGTTCGTGGGAGAGGCTGATAAAAGGCAGCGAGGTCGGGCGGTGCGTCACTGAGTCGGGAGCAGCATCGGGGAGGTTCGTTGGAGAGGCGTGCTTGTGCAGCCAAAGGGAGAAGGCAAAAAGAAGTAGAAAGAAATAGAAAAGTGACGTCACAGCGAAGGGGGTAAGTGATTGGCTGGTGATTGGGAAGTAGTTTTTTCTTTTTTCTCTTCTATATCAGTGAGTAACTTTTAACACTGTTGTTGCCAATTTAAGTTAATCTTAGGGTTAAGTCATGGCAGGAGAGCTTGGACACGTGTTATGCTCCTCTTGTACTATGTGGGAAATCAAGGATGCCTCCAGTGTCCCTGAAGACTACGTGTGCGGGAAGTGTATCCGCCTCCAGCTCCTGACGGACCCGTTGCGGAATTGGAGCTGAAGGTGGATTCATGCTGGAGCATCCACGATGCTGAGAATGACGTGAATACCACGTTTAGTGAGTTGGTCTTACCGCAGGTAAAGAGTCCACAGCCAGAGAGGGAATGGAAGACCAACAGGAAGAGCAGTGCAAGGAAGGTAGTGCAGGGATCCCCTGCGGTCATCCCCCTGCAAAACAGATACACCGCTTTGAGTACTGTTGAGGGGGATGACTCATCAGGGGGGAGCAGCAGCAGCCAAGTTCATGGCATCGTGGCTGGTTCTGCTGCACAGGAGGGCAGGAAAAAGAGTGGGAGAGCGATAGTGGTAGGGGATTCAATTGTAAGGGGAATAGATAGGCGATTCTGCAGTTGCAACCGAGACACCAGGATGGTATGTTGCCTCCCTGGTGCAAGGGTCATGGATGTCTCGGAGCGGGTGCAGGACATTCTGAAAAGGGAGGGTGAACAGCCAGTTGTCGTGGTGCACATTGGTACCAACGATATAGGTAAAAAACGGGATGAGGTCCTACGAGACGAATTTAAGGAGCTAGGAGCTAAATTAAAAAGTAGGACCTCAAAAGTAGTAATCTCGGGATTGCTACTAGTGCCACGTGCTAGTCAGAGTAGGAATCGCAGGATAGCTCAGATGAATACGTGGCTTGAGCAGTGGTGCAGCAGGGAAGGATTCAAATTCCTGGGGCATTGGAACCGGTTCTGGGGGAGCTGGGACCAGTACAAACTGGACGGTCTACACCTGGGCAGGACCGGACCCAATGTCCTAGGAGGAGTGTTGCTAGTGCTGTTGGGGAGGAGTTAAACGAATATGGCAGGGGGCTGGGAACCAATGCAGGGAGACAGAGGGAAACAAAATGGAGACAGAAGCCAAAGACAGAAAGGTGATGAGTAAAAGTGGAGGGCAGAGAAACCCAAGGCAAAAAACAAAAAGGGCCACTTTGCAGCAAAATTCTAAAGTGTCATGTATCTTACATTATTATATATAACTGTATCCTAACATGCTATACATGATTGTAATAAGATATGACCTGTAACCACCAGCATACCTTACCACCAGGGGTGCACTTGCAAGAGACAGGTATATAAGGACAGGTCTCAGGCAAATGCAGCATTCCAGAGCTGTGAAATAAAGGTGCAGGTCCAGAGTGACCTTGACTTCACTATATGCCTCGTGTGAATCTGTACTGAGGGGACAGGACTTTACAGTGGCGACGAGTTATGGGATTACAGAATCCACAGAATGGCGAACAACGTATCAGATGAAAAGTACAATGCGGGAGACAATTGGGAGGACTTTATAGAAAGGCTCCAGAAAAGCTTTGTAACCAAAGACTGGTTAGGCGATGATAAGGCAGACAAGAGACGAGCCCATCTCTTGATCAGCTGTGGCTCGAAAACATACGCTTTAATTAAGGATCTGTTGGCACCCGAGAAACTAGCAAGCAAGTCGTTTGAAGAATTGAGCACTCTGGTAAGAGACTACCTGAAGCCAGCGAGCAGCCTACACATGGCCAGACACAGGTTCTACAACTACAGACGCTGTGTGGGCCAGAGCATACCCGACTTCGTGGCGGAACTTCGGAGGTTGGCTAGTTTATGTGAGTTCTCCGATGAACTGAGGAGACAAATGCTGAGAGACTTTTTCATTGAAGGAATAGACCACGCAGGTATATTCCGAAAGCTCATAGAGACCAAGAACTTGACCTTGGAGGCAGCAGCACTGGTTGCACAGACATTCTTGGTCGGGGAAGAAGAAAAGATGTTGATTTACAATGCAGGTACGACAACTAACAAAATATCTGAACAAGAAGTTCACAGCACTAAACAAGCTGCTGCCCCCACACACAGACAAAACCAGGAGAACAGGCTCTCGACAGCAGGCAGAAGCCATCAAGGGCCACAGGAACGGCCGTTCACACCTCATCAACCCACAATGCGAGCAATCAACTATAAATTGAGAGAAGCTCAAGAGAGATCAGCCAGACGCAGCTCATTCTTTGGGAACTCTTTGAACAATGGAACAGGTCTGTGCTGGAGGTGTGGGGGTGGGCACTCGTCAAGGGGATGTCGATTTCAGCAGGCTGTTTGCAGAAATTGTGAATATACAGGGCATTTGGCCCGCATGTGCAAAAAAACGGCAGCTCGGCTGGTATACGAATCGGATGGGTCGGAAAGCGGACCAGAAGATGGTGGGGACAGTACCCGGGGCACCGATGTACAGCGGGTCAACACGATCAATGGCCGCTGCTCCTACAACAAGACGCCTCATATAATGATGAGGGTCCTACTCAATGGGATATCTGTCAACATGGAGCTGGATACGGGAGCGAGTCAATCTCTCATGGGCGCTCAACAATTTGAACAACTGTGGCCACATAAAAGAGACAGACCAAAACTCACAAGGTCGACATCAAACTAAGGACCTATACCAAAGAAATCATACCAGTCCTCGGCAGCGCTATGCTCTCTGTCACACACAAAGGGACAGTGAACCGACTTCCCCCGTGGATTGTCCCCGGAGACCCCCCAGCACTGCAGGGGAGAAGCTGGCTGGCAAAACTAAACTGGAAATGGGATGATGTCCATGCCAGGTCATCAGAGGAACGGACCTCCTGCTCAACAGTTATAAAGCGATTTGAACATCTCTTTCAGCCAGGTGTCGGCACTTTCAAAGGGGCCAAAGTCAAAATCTACATCACACAGGATGCTAGACCGGTCCATCACAAGGCCAGAGCTGTACCCTATGTGATGAGGGAAAAGATTGAACACAAACTAGACAGGCTTCTGCGGGAAGGCATTATATCACCTGTGGAATTTAGCGACTGGGCAAGTCCCATCGTCCCAGTCATGAAGCCTGATGGATCCGTACGAATCTGTGGGGACTACAAATCTACCATAAACAGAGTCTCCCTACAGGACCAGAACCCGCTGCCCAGAGGGGAGGACTTATTTGCCACATTGGCTGGTGGTAAACTTTTCTCAAAATTAGACCTCACATCTACGTATATGACGCAAGAATTGACCGAGGAATCCAAGCTACTCACCACTATCAACACACATCGAGGCCTTTTCATGTACAATCGTTGCCCATTCGGCATCAGGTCGGCAGCTGCCATATTCCAGCGCAACATGGAGAGTCTGCTCAAGTCCATCCCGGGGACAGTTGTATTTCAAGACGACATACTTATCATGGGCAGGGACACCGACTCCCATCTCCGTAATTTGGAGGAAGTACTAAAGCGGTTGGATCGGGTAGCCCTACGAGTCAAGAAATCCAAGTGCCTGTTTCTCGCACCCGAGGTTGAATTTTTGGGCAGAAGGATTGCCGCTGATGGAATCCGCCCAACAGAGTCCAAAACAGAAGCAATTCGCCTGGCACCCAAGCCCTGGAATGTCTCAGAACTGCGTGCCTTTCTCGGGCTACTCAATTACTTTGGGAACTTTATGCAGAACTTAAGGACGCTGCTGGAGCCTCTCCACGTGCTACTCAGGAAGGAGTGCGATTGGTTTTGGGGGGACGCCCAGGAACGCGTCTTCAATAAGGCATGCAACCTTCTGTGTTCCAACAGTGTTTTGACTTTCTTTGAGCCAGGTAAAAAGCTAGTTCTCACATGCGATGCGTCAGCGTATGGGGTCGGGTGTGTTTTGCAACATGTCAATAGTGCGGGCAAATTACAACCCATAGCTTATGCCTCCAGGTCACTTTCGCGGGCAGAGCGCGGGTACGGAATGGTAGAGAAGGAGGTGCTCGCGTGCGTGTATGGTGTCAAAAAGATGCACTAATACCTTTTTGGGGCCAAGTTTGCGTTAGAAACCGACCACAAGCCCCTCACGTCCCTCCTATCCGAGAGCAAGGCAATAAATGCCAACGCCTCGGCGCAAATTCAACGATGGGGACTCATGCTGGCGTCTGACGACTATACCATAAGGCACAGACCAGGCACAGACAACTGTGCCAATGCGCTCAGCAGGCTACCCCTGGCGACCACGGAAGGGTCTGACGAACAGGACGGTGAGATAGTCATGGCAATCAATGCCTTTGAGTCCACAGGTTCGCCCATGACGGCTCGCCAAATCAGAGGCTGGAGAGCCAGCGACCCCACGTTATCCTTAGTAAAAAGATGTGTCCTAACCGGTGACTGGACAGAGGCTCGCGATGCCTGCCCCGAGGAATTAAAACCCTTTCACAGGCGCCTGCATGAGCTATCACTACAAGCAGACTGCCTGATGTGGGGCAGCCGAGTAGTCCTGCCTCTGCGAGGCAGAGAGGCATTTGTCCGGGAGCTCCACCGCGAGCCCCTGGGGATCATTCTCATGAAGGCCATAGCCAGATCCCACGTCTGGTGGCCTGGTATTGATGCGGACTTGGAGCTCTGCGTCCGAAGGTGCACCATTTGTGTCCAACTCAGCAATGCCCCCAGGGAGGCTCCACTGAGCCCCTGGCCCTGGCCTACCAAACCATGGTCGCGGGTGCACATAGACTATGCGGGCCCATTCATGGGCAAAATGTTCCTCGTAGTTGTAGATGCATTTTCAAAGTGGATCGAATGCACCATTTTAAACTCGAGCACAACCTCCACCACTGTGGAGAGCTCGCAACCATGTTTGCAACGCACGGAATCCCTGACACATTGGTCAGTGACAATGGTCCGTGCTTCATCAGCGCAGAATTTCAAGACTTTATAATTGACCGCAGCATAAATCACGTCAAGACGGCACCGTTCAAGCCGGCCTCCAACGGCCAGGCGGAGAGAGCAGTGCAAATCATTAAACAAGGCATGCTTAAAATCCAAAGTCCCACGCTGCAGGGTCGCCTGTTGCGACTGCTGCTGGCATACAGATCTCGTCCGCACTCACTGACTGGGATCCCCTCCGCGCAACTGTTGATGAAAAGGACTTTAAAAACAAGGCTCTCATTAATCCTCCCAGACATGCACAAAATCGTTGAGGCAAAGCGCCATAAGCTGACTGAGTACCATGACAGAAATTCGAGGGGGAGATGGAATGAGATAGGGGACAAAGTGTTTGTACTAAACTATGGCAGGGGTCCCAAATGGCTCTGCAGGGACAGTAACAGGTAAGGAAGGAAACAGGCTACTGGTAGTACAAATGGACAGTGGCAAAACATGCCGGAGGCATGTAGACCAAGTCAAAAGCAGATTTACCAACAACACTGCGGAACCAGAGGCAGACAACAATGTGGAACTCGCACCACACCTGGTGGACAGACAGAGGGAACAACCTGAGGAAAGGGCAATCCCAACAGACAGCCCAGGCGAGTCAACAACAATCACACTAATCGAAACAGACAGCCCAGGCGAGATACCAGCAACCACACCCAAAGAAAAACAGACACCAAGGCAAACAACTGAACCACAACTCAGACGCTCCATGCGAGAGCGTAGACCACCTGAGAGACTGAACCTATAAAGACAATAAGACCTTGGGGGAGGGTGATGTCACGTATCTTACATTATATATAACTGTATCCTAACATGCTATACATGACTGTAATAAGATATGACCTGTAACCACCAGCATACCTTATCACCAGGTGTGCACTTGCAAGAGGCAGGTATATAAGGGCAGGTCTCAGGCAAGTGCAGCATTCCAGAGCTGTGAAATAAAGGTGCAGGTCCAGAGTGACCTTGACTTCACTATATGCCTCGTGTGAATCTGTACTGAGGGAACAGGACTTTACATAAAGGGTCTAAGTGTGTTAAAAAGGCAAGCCTGAAGGCTCTGTGCCTCAATGCGAGGAGTATTCGGAATAAGGTGGACGAATTAACAGTGCAGGTAGCAGTTAACGGATACGATGCGGTTGGCATCACGGAGTCATGGCTCCAGGGTAACCAAGGCTGGGAACTCAACATCCAAGGGTACTCAACATTTAGGAAGGATAGACAGAAAGGAAAAGGAGGCAGGGCGGCGTTGCTGGTTAAAGAGGAAATTAAGGCAATTGTAAGGAAAGACATTAGCTTGGATGATGTGGAATCGGTATGGGTGGAGCTACGGAATACCAAGGGGCAGAAAACGCTCGTGGGAGTTGTGTACAGACCTCCAAACAGTAGTAGTGATGTTGGGGAGGGCATCAAACAGGAAATTAGGGGCGCATGTAATAAAGGTGCAGCAGTTCTCATGGGTGACTTTAATATGCATATAGATTGGGCTAACCAAACTGGAAACAATACGGTGGAGGAGGATTTTCTGGAGTGCATAAGGGATGGTTTTTTAGACCAATATGTCGAGGAACCAACTAGGGGGAAGGCCATCTTAGACTGGGTGTTGTGTAATGAGAGAGGATTAATTAGCAATCTCGTTGTGCGAGGCCCCTTGGGGAAGAGTGACCATAATATGGTAGAATTCTACAATAGGATGGAGAATGAAATGAGTTAATTCAGAGATCATGGTCCAGAACTTAAAGAAGGGTAACTTTGAAGGTATAAGGTGTGAATTGGCTAGGATAGATTGGCGAATGATGCTTCAGGGGTTGACAGTGGATGGACAATGGCAGACATTTAGAGATCGCATGGATGAACTACAACAATTGTCCATCCCTGTCTGATGTAAAAATAAAAAAGGGAAGGTGGCTCAACCGTGGCTATCAAGGGAAATCAGGGATAATATTAAAGCCAAGGAAGTGACATACAAATTGGCCAGAAATAGCAGCGAACCCGGGGACTGGGAGAAATTTAGAACTCAGCAGAGGATGCCGAAGGGTTTGATTAGGGCAGGGAAAATAGAGTACGAGAGGAAGCTTGCAGGGAACATTAAAATGGACTGCAAAAGCTTCGATAGATATATAAAGAGAAAAAGGTTAGTAAAGACAAACGTAGGTCCCCTGCAGTCAGAATCAGGGGAAGTCATAACGGGGAACAAAGAAATGGCAGACCAATTGAACAAGTGCTTTGGTTTGATATTCACTAAGGAGGACACAAACAACCTTCCGGATATAAAAGGGGTCAAAGGGTCGAGTCAGAAGGAGGAACTGAGGGAAATCCTTATTAGTCGGCAAATTGTGTTGGGGAAATTGATGGGACTGAAGGCCGATAAATCCCCAGGGCCTGATGGTCTGCATCCCAGAGTACTTAAGGAGGTGGCCTTGGACATAGCGGATGCATTGACAGTCATTTTCCAACATTCCATAGACTCTGGATCAGTTCCTATGGAGTGGAGGGTAGCCAATGTAACCCCACTTTTTAAAGAAGGAAGGAGAGGGAAAACAGCCTGACATCGGTAGTGGGTAAAATGATGGAATCAATTATGAAGGATGTCATAGCAGAGCATTTGGAAAGAGGTGATATGATAGGTCCAAGTCAGCATGGATTTGTGAAAGGGAAATCATGCTTGACAAATCTTCTGGAATTTTTTGAGGATGTTTCCAGTAGAGTGGACAAGGGAGAACCAGTTGATGTGGTGTATTTGGACTTTCAGAAGGCTTTCAACAAGGTCCCACACAAGAGATTAATGTGCAAAGTTAAAGCACATGGGATTGGGGGTAATGTGCTGACATGGATTGAGAACTGGTTGGCAGACATCAGCAAAGAGTAAGAGTTAATGAGCACTTTTCAGAATGGTAGGCAGTGACTAGTCGGGTACCGCAAGGTTCTGTGCTTGGGCCCCAGCTGTTTACATTGTACATTAATGATTTATACGAGGGGATTAAATGTAGTATCTCCAAATTTGCGGATGACACTAAGTTGGGTGGCAGTGTGAGCTGCGAGGAGGATGCTATGAGGCTGCAGAGTGACTTGGATAGGTTAGGTGAATGGGCAAATGCATGGCAGATGAAATATCATGTGGATAAATGTGAGGTTATCCACTTTGGTGGTAAAAACAGAGAGACAGACTATTATCTGAATGCTGACAGATTAGGAAAAGGGGAGGTGCAACGAGAACGAGACCTGGGTGTCATGGTACATCAGTCATTGAAGGTTGGCATGCAGGTACAGCAGGCGGTTAAGAAAGCAAATGGCATGGTGGCCTTCATAGCGAGGGGATTTGAGTACAGGGGCAGGGAGGCATTACTACAGTTGTACAGGGCCTTGGTGAGGCCACACCTGGAGTATTGTGTACAGTTTTGGTCTCCTAACTTGAGGAAGGACGTTCTTGCTATTGAGGGAGTGCAGCGAAGGTTCACCAGACTGATTCCAGGGATGGCAGGACTGACATATCAAGAAAGACTGGATCAACTGGGCTTGTATTCACTGGAGTTCAGAAGAATGAGAGGGGATCTCATAGAAACGTTTAAAATTCTGACGGGTTTAGACAGGGTAGATGCAGGAAGAATGTTCCCAATGTTGGGGAAGTCCAGAACCAGGTGTCACAGCCTAAGGATAAGGGGTAAGCCATTTAGGACCGAGATGAGAAGAAACTTCTTCACCCAAAGAGTGGTGAACCTGTGGAATTCTCTACCACGGAGAGTTGTTGAGGCCAGTTCACTAGATGTATTCAGGAGGGAGTTAGATGTAGTCCTTACTACTAGGGGGATCAAGGGGTATGGCGAGAAAGCAGGAATGGCATGTTCATGTTGCATGTTCAGCCATGAACTCATTGAATGGTGGTGCAGGCTCGAATGGCCGAATGGCCTACTCCTGCACCTATTTTCTATGTTTCTATGTTTCTATGTGATAAATCATGCATAGCTCCAGAGTACGATACCTTAACTGCCTCACTGCCAATGACTGGTATGAGCTCTTTGGTGTTGGTGTGCAGCTTTGTCTGAATCGGGCTCAGTTTGGGACTTTGTGCCTTATTGCCCCACAATTTCTCAAAAACCTTCTGGCTCATAATTGACTGACTCGCCCCCATTTTCAACTCCATTGATACCGGAATACCGTTCAGTTTGACTTTCAACATGATAGGAGGACTCTTGGTGGTGAAGGCGTGTACTCCATACACTTCTTCCTCGGGGGGTTGAGTTGCCTCTCTTGTTCGTTCTGCGTGATCCGCGCCTGATTGATCATCCTCTGCCGACTCTGCCACATGGTGAGTCGCAGCACTCTTGCACATTCGCTGGAGGTGCCCCATTGTTTCGCAGCCTTTGCACACGTAATGCTTGAATCAACATTGATTCACTCGATGATTACTCCCGCAGCGGCAACATGGTACTGATGGATTTACATTCACGCCCGATGGCGGACTCTGGGTCATCCTAGGTCTTGCAACTGCAGACGTGTAGGCCCTGCCACATGTAACTCTGCCTGCTAGCGACATTATTTTATGCACAGTCCTTGCCGGTGAGCTTCGATGCTGGGAAGATATCTGTCTGGTATTATCGCTCGTGGATATGAATGCCTGGGCTATCGTGATGGCCTTACTCAGGTCTCGGGATTCGGCGGACAGCAGCTTGCGAAGAATGACCTCGTTGCCGATGTCAAGCACAAAAAAGTCCCGCAGCATTTCCCCCAAAAATTCAGCAGATTCGCAAGTTCCCGCAAGGCGTCTCAGGTCGGCAACATAACTCGGCACGTCCTGGCCCTTGGAGCGGTGGTGCGTGTCGAAGCGATACCTGGCCTTTAAGACGCTCTCCTTCGGCTTGAGGTGGTTCCGAACCAGCGTACACAACTCTGAATATGTCTTTTCTGCTGGTTTCTCCGGTGCTAGCAGATTCTTGATGAGGCCGTACATTGTGGACCCACACACATGGTGAGGAGAATCGCCCTGCGCTTGATCACTTTATCGTCCCCATCCAGCTCGTTGGCCACGAAGTACTGGTCGAGACGCTCAACGAAGGCTTCCCAATCAGCACCCTCTACAAATTGCTCTCAAATACCAACGGCAGCCATGACCACGTGACAGTTCGTAATCTGTTACCCGTCGCCAATTGTTAAGTATGGAAGAATTCCACAAGACTGAGTACTGTGAGCTAAAACTGATGTGACCTGAGTCTCTTTCGTGCAACTCCAGAGTGCCAAAGCAGCATGACAGACAACTTGTTATGAGGTGTGCAGGTGATCCTTGGGCCTGCAACAGTTGCGCCCTCTGTTGGCAAGTCTTACACAGTTACAATGTTTACATATATAACACATCCCTCTCCTTCGATGCATTTCCTCACATCCCCATCTGTGCATCCACCACTGTCACTGTCGAGGAAATTTTAGCTTAAATTAACTCAGGCGGAGGCTTTCAGAGTCGTGCTTCGAGAGAATTTTATTTACATGCGAGATATCTCGGAGAGTCCGCTCAGTCCGCACTGAGGCAAAACTCTGACTTTTACAAGAAAACCCGCTCTATCTTTATACAGTTGAAACAGGAATCTAAAACACACCACACAAGTACATTAATCATACATTCTTGTAAATGCAATCAAAGCAAGAACTTTATCTAAAACACCTCATAAGAGCATTAATCATACATCCTGTAAATACAAAGGTCATTTCAGGAGGCAGACTTTTATCTTGTCCTTGCATAGTTTCTCCCTGTCCGTAGTCTGATAAGCAGGGTATCTGGAAACTCATGCAAACACTAGACAGTCATGTATTTACAACATTCTTTGTTCCAAGATCTGAAAGGTTTGGGTGTTTTCTTTTCTAGCTCCACTAATTTAATTAATTCAGCAAGAAGTGAACTTAATATTGGAGTTAAACTAATATTGCAGGGGGATGGGAACCTATGCAGGGAGACAGAGGGAGGCAAAAATGAGGCAAAAGCAAAAGACAGAAAGGAGATGAGGAAAAGTGGAGAGCAGAGAAACCCAAGGCAAAGAACAAAAAGTGCCACTGTACAGCAAAATTCTAAAAGGACAAAGGGTGTTAAAAAAGCAAGCCTGAAGGCTTTGTGTCTTAATGCAAGGAGTATCCGCAATAAGGTGGATGAATTAACTGTGCAAATAGATGTTAACAAATATGATGTGATTGGGATTACGGAGACGTGGCTCCAGGATGATCAGGGCTGGGAACTCAACATCCAGGGGTATTCAACATTCAGGAAGGATAGAATAAAAGGAAAAGGAGGTGGGGTAGCATTGCTGGTTAAAGAGGAGATTAATGCAATAGTTAGGAAAGACATTAGCTTGGATGATGTGGAATCTATATGGGTAGAGCTGCAGAACACTAAAGGGCAAAAATCGTTAGTGGGAGTTGTGTACAGACCTCCAAACAGTAGTAGTGATGTTGGGGAGGGCATCAAACAGGAAATTAGGAGTGCATGCAATAAAGGTGCAGCAGTTATAATGGGTGACTTTAATATGCACATAGATTGGGCCAGCCAAACTGGAAGCAATACGATGGAGGAGGATTTCCTGGAGTGCATAAGGGATGGTTTTCTAGACTAATATGTCGAGGAACCAACTAGGGGGGGGAGGCCATCTTAGACTGGGTGTTGTGTAATGAGAGAGGATTAATTAGCAATCTCATTGTGCGAGGCCCCTTGGGGAAGAGTGACCATAATATGGTGGAATTCTGCATTAGGATGGAGAATGAAACAATTAATTCAGAGACCATGGTCCAGAACTTAAAGAAGGGTAACTTTGAAGGTATGAGGCATGAATTGGCTAAGATAGATTGGCTAATGATACTTAAGGGGTTGACTGTGAATGGGCAATGGCAGACATTTAGAGACCGCATGGATGAATTACAACAATTGTACATTCCTGTCTGGCGTAAAAATAAAAAAGGGAAGGTGGCTCAACCGTGGCTATCTAGGGAAATCAGGGATAGTATTAAAGCCAAGGAAATGGCATACAAATTGGCCAGAAATAGCAGCGAACCTGGGGACTGGGAGAAATTTAGAACTCAGCAGAGGAGGACAAAGGGTTTGATTAGGGCAGGGAAAATGAAGTACGAGAAGAAACTTGCAGGGAACATTAAGGCGGATTGCAAAAGTTTCTATAGGTATGTAAAGAGAAAAAGGTTAGTAAAGACAAACGTAGGTCCCCTGCAGTCAGAATCAGGGGAAGTCATAACGGGGAACAAAGAAATGGCAGACCAATTGAACAAGTACTTTGGTTCAGTATTCACTAAGGAGGACACAAACAACCTTCCGGATATAAAAGTGGTCAGAGGGTCTAGTAAGGAGGAGGAACTGAGGGAAATCTTTATTAGTCGGGAAATTGTGTTGGGGAAATTGATGGGATTGAAGGCCGATAAATCCCCAGGGCCTGATGGACTGCATCCCAGAGTACTTAAGGAGGTGGCCTTGGAAATAGCGGATGCATTGACAGTCATTTTCCAACATTCCATTGACTCTGGATCAGTTCCTATCGAGTGGAGGGTAGCCAATGTAACCCCACTTTTTAAAAAAGGAGGAAGAGAGAAAGCAGGGAATTATAGACCGGTCAGCCTGACCTCAGTAGTGGGTAAAATGATGGAATCAATTATTAAGGATGTCATAGCAGCGCATTTGGAAAATGGTGACATGATAGGTCCAAGTCAGCATGGATTTGTGAAAGGGAGATCATGCTTGACAAATCTTCTGGAATTTTTTGAGGATGTTTCCAGTAAAGTGGGCAAAGGAGTACCAGTTGATGTGGTATATTTGGACTTTCAGAAGGCTTTCGACAAGGTCCCACACAGGAGATTAATGTGCAAAGTTAAAGCACATGGGATTGGGGGTAGTGTGCTGACGTGGATTGAGAACTGGTTGTCAGACAGGAAGCAAAGAGTAGGAGTAAATGGGTACTTTTCGGAATGGCAGGCAGTGACTAGTGGGGTACCGCAGGGTTCTGTGCTGGGGCCCCAGTTGTTTACATTGTACATTAATGATTTAGACGAGGGGATTAAATGTAGTATCTCCAAATTTGCGGATGACACTAAGTTGTGTGGCAGTGTGAGCTGCGAGGAGGATGCTATGAGGCTGCAGAGTGACTTGGATAGGTTAGGTGAGTGGGCAAATGCGTGGCAGATGAAGTATAATGTGGATAAATGTGAGGTTATCCACTTTGGTGGTAAAAACAGAGAGACAGACTATTATCTGAATGGTGACAGATTAGGAAAAGGGAAGGTGCAACGAGACCTGGGTGTCATGGTACATCAGTCATTGAAGGTTGGCATGCAGGTACAGCAGGCGGTTAAGAAAGCAAATGGCATGTTGGCCTTCATAGCGAGGGGATTTGAATACAGGGGCAGGGAGGTGTTGCTACAGTTGTACAGGGCCTTGGTGAGGCCACACCTGGAGTATTGTGTACAGTTTTGGTCTCCTAACTTGAGGAAGGACATTCTTGCTATTGAGGGAGTGCAGCGAAGATTCACCAGACTGATTCCCGGGATGGTGGGACTGACCTATCAAGAAAGACTGGATCAACTGGGCTTGTATTCACTGGAGTTCAGAAGAGTGAGAGGGGACCTCATAGAAACATTTAAAATTCTGACGGGTTTGGACAGGTTGGATGCAGGAAGAATGTTCCCAATGTTGGGGAAGTCCAGAACCAGAGGTCACAGTCTAAGGATAAGGGGTAAGCCATTTAGGACCGAGATGAGGAGAAACTTCTTCACCCAGAGAGTGGTGAACCTGTGGAATTCTCTACCACAGAAAGTAGTTGAGGCCAATTCACTAAATATATTCAAAAGGGAGTTAGATGAAGTCCTTACTACTCGGGGGATCAAGGGGTATGGCGTGAAAGTAGGAAGGGGGTACTGAAGTTGCATGTTCAGCCATGAACTCATTGAATGGCGGTGCAGGCTAGAAGGGCTGAATGGCCTACTCCTGCACCTATTTTCTATGTTTCTATGTTAACCCTTTCCTTAAAAATAGGGCTGAGATCATTTTCTTCCACAATTCCCTCCTTGTTGATCTTTTACTCGATCAACACAGTTTCTTATATATTCTTTTCTTGTTCAAAAGGGGGTTCAGACCCCTCAGGGTAGGGTCGCATTTTAAGACATTCCTCTTCATTGTAATCATCTACTTTTCCCTCTATGCGATTTAACCTTCCTTTTATGGACACACTTTTCCTTTCTACTTGGGATACCAGGCTCATTACTTGACTAATTAATTTTTTCAACTTTATCCATATTCCACAAATGATTATTAATAATGTAAACATCACTACACCCATGATTATTATGGGGTGTACAGCTAGCTTCAGTACTGCGGAAGCTTTTGGGGACCATCCGAAAAACACATCCCACCAGTGGTGTACTGTCAAAGAGGTGACTTCATCTGCGATTCTTACTAGTTGCCCCTTCTTGTAACTCATTTCGACTCTAAATTGGTGGATGTCTCTGCCTCGTTTTGACAGAGCTTCCTCAATTTGCTTGTCATTACATATAAAATTGTGCAGTCTGGTCAAATTAATTACAGTGGGTAAGGGTTCAATCTTGTGCACAGACAGATATTTTTCTACATTTTGCCATTGCCCAAAGGTATAAGTTCTTTTTTCTTCAGGGTCATACAGGGTGCAGACTCCTTTCACGCATTTATTAATGGGGGGCCTATACAGAATTCCATCCAGATAGACAGGTTTATTTCCTGTCATACAGATCTCATTCTGTCCAATTTCCATAATATCAGTGTCATTTGTTGGCTTCAGTTCCCACTTACATACTCCAATGGAGTGCTGTAGTGAGCATGGTTCGTATATGGCAGTTTGATAAGGACATACCATTCCGAATGGCCACCTAGCACATCCCCTATGGTGATGTGTCAAATTCTTTTCATCAACCCAATCTCCTTTAAACTCTGGGTACCAAAAGTTCTGTCCAAATAACTTGGGCATTACTTGGAACTGACAGCAAATTTCTTGTCTCGTCTTATTTACTATTTCCATAGTTATGTAACATCCCTTTGAATCACAACTGGTATGTCTTTCTTGGGGTCTAATGGTCAAATTAAGAAGCCTATCCTTCTGATTGATTTTCAGCAACCCTTCCCACGTGTCAGCATGGAAGGATAATATTTTCCTTTCTAGCTCGGCTCTCAATAGCTGTCTGATCGTTTCTTTAAACATGCAATGGGTGTACCTGTTTACTCCCTGTTGTTCCTTCATCAGGTTCTCTATTTCCTTTTCTATCCTTTCGTTCTGCTCCCAGGTCATTACGTCTGTGACGTAACCTGATACCTGCAATTGCTGTAATCCTTCATCCCAGGCATTTCTTATTTTTGTGCCTTCCCCTACCAGTCCTCCGATGACCTGGATTTTATTTTGTAGGGTTTCGATATCCATGGAGTTCAATGCTCCTATTCCTGCTCCCACTCCACCTAACACAGTCCCTAACACATCCCGTTTCCTTTTCGGGGGCCTTTCTTTTCTAAAAGATACCTCAACACTGGTTGTGTTGCAGCCGCCTTTCTCCTTCGGGGGATATTTAATTTGTATTGTTAAATTTAATACGCCTGGGGACTTTACCACTGGGATGCAGGTGGTCAATATTCGTTTCAGGTGTCCCGGATCTCGCGGGGAATGCTTATTTTTATTATGGGTCCATTGTTTAGTGTAGGTTATTCCATTTATTATTTTCGTGAGGTTCATACACTTTACCCATTCTCTGTTTCCTAATTCAAAGTAGCAATTCTCTTCCGGTCCACACAATGTTCCATTGGTCTCCCGACTCTCACCCTGGTCCGTGCTGGTCAGGCAAGTCATATCCACCTTCCAGTTCAGGGATATATTAAATCCTTCCTCACTGGTCACTTTCACTTCTCCTGATCGCTGATCTATTCCTACTCCGCAAGCTTTACACATCACTGTGAAATTCCCTATCTTACAATTTTTTCCCTCTGGGCATGTAAAGTTACCTTGCTGCGTTGCCTTATCAACTTTCTCCCACTTTACATCTCCCTTCCATACTTTTCCTTCTTCAAGTAATTCTTCCTCCTGTCTGACTCTCCTTACTGCTAAAATGATCAGAACGCCCAATGTCCATTTATAGTTTTTCCAAAAGTCCCACCTCATCTTCTCTTTTCTGCTTATTTCTATAACACTCTTGAACTAATTCGTTACAATACCAACACGCAACCGCGATAGTAACCGTAACCAAAATAATGAATGCCCAGGCTGGCGCACAAATGAGTTCTGACATTCGTCCCTGGATTTTTGAGTAACTATAGATACTTTTAAGTCCACAATACACAATTGGGAGTGAACACAAAATAAGGGCAGGTACAGTTCTTTAGCGAGAAGATGGCTGTTTTCTTAGTCGGGCGACCGTAGCTCGTCCTGGTTCAATGCCTTTTCTTTCGGCTGTGATTCGTCGGAGAAATAATATTTACAGCGGGTTGCATGCACCCAGTTCGGGTGTTTTTCCAACTTCAAAGCGGTTCGTGTTGTGAGAATTATCTGATACGGTCCTTTCCACCTCGGAGAAAAGGATTCTTTATTTAATGTTTTTACTAACACTTGATCTCCAGGCCTGAAAGGTTGCATATTTCCTTCTGACGGGGGCACCTGTGTCTGCTTTATTTGTTCGTGCAGACTCCTCGCTATTTCACACATAGCTTGAGCATACTTTAGTGATTTTTCATCATTCCAAATTAATGCTATTTCTTCAGCCACCAATGGTGGTTTTACGCCGGTAGGCATTGGTCTTCCCAACAAGGCTTCATGTGGTGTCAAACCAGTGTTTCGTTTTTTTTGGTTTCTCATTGTATACAGTACCAATGGTAAGGCATCTGGCCATTTTAGTCCTGTCTCCTGACATACCTTAGTGAGGGTAGATTTTATTATCCCATTTACTCTCTCTACAATTCCCGAGGACTGTGGTTGATATGGTATATGTAACTTCCACTGGAATCCTAATGCTTCTGCAAGATTTTTCACTATTTTTCCTGTGAAGTGTGTTCCCCTGTCACTGTTGATTCCCATAGGTATCCCATATCTTGGTACTATTTCTTTAAATAGAATTTTTACTACTGTTCGGGCATCGTCTCTCCTAGTGGCGTACGCTTCTACCCACCTTGTGAACATATCTACTATGACTAATAGATACTTGAGACCTGATACTGGAGGCATGTGAACAAAATCAATTTGCAAATTTTCAAAGGGCATACTTGGTTGGGGTAGATGATCATATTCAGCAGGTGTTTTACCTCTGTTATTTTGTTGACAAATTTGACATGTTCTAGCAACTTTTTCAATTACTACTGTTATTCCTGGTGCATACCACTGTGCATTAATAGCATGTATCATCCCTCCTTTGCCCATGTGAGCCTGACCGTGTGCTAGGCGAGACAGGGGCAAAAATAGAGACCTAGGGCAAACAGTTCGCCCATCAGGGTGACACCAAATGTTGTTTTTGAGAAAACAACCTTGGTGTTCCCAAGTCCTTCTTTCTTGTATAGTAACTTGTTGTTGGGCTGATTTAAGTTGTTGGATGTCAAGTATCTGTGGAGGGGAGACTGAGACTGCTTGAAGGCAGTCTGCCTGTGCCGAAGCGGCCTGTTTGGCTGCCTCGTCAGCCCTCCTATTTCCTACTGATACTTCATCCTCACCGGTTGTGTGAGCTGCACATTTGATAACGGCTGCCTTACTTGGCAACTGAATGGCGTCTAATATATTAAGCACCAGTTGAGAGTGCTTAATATGCTTTTCACCAGAGGTGATAAAGCCTCTGTTTTTCCACAGTTGTCCAAAATCATGGACCACACCGAATGCATATCTAGAATCAGTATAGATATTAGCAGTTTGATCTTTAGCTATTATACAAGCTCTAGTGAGGGCAAACAATTCAGCAGCCTGAGCTGAGGTTCCGGGAGGCAGGGCAAATGCTTCAACAGTTTCGTGAGGGTTTACAATTGTATAGCCTGCCAAAAGCAAATCATCCGACGGTCTGTACGATGATCCATCCGTATAGAGAATAAGATCAGGATTGTCCATGGGCTCTGTGAGCAAATCGGGTCTTGGTAAGGTGGCTATTTCCACTGTTAACAGACAATCATGCTGGTCTGGATCCTCTACTTCTTTAGTAGGGAGAAAGGTGGCTGGGTTTACTACCGGTGCGCGTCGAAAGGTATAGTTAGGGTGTGACAGCAGTAATACTTCATAACCTGTTCTTCTAGACGCTGTAAAGTGTTGTGTGGCAGCTGAATTCAAAAGTAATAACACAGCATGGGCTGTAATGACAGGACATGGATAGTCCAAAACAATGGATACCGACTTCTCCACCATGACCGCAGTAGCAGCTACAGCACGTAGACATGCTGGCATTCCCCTTACTACTGGAGGCAGCAAAACCGAATAATAAGCAACTGGTCTATTTCCCCCACCATGTTCTTGGGTTAGTACTGCTGTTGCAAATCCTTCTTTCTCATTCACATACATCTGAAAAGGTTTTCCATAATTCGGAAGTCCCAACGCCGGAGCATTAGTAATGGCTTTCTTTAACTGTTTAAATGCCTCCTCTCTCTCTGGGGTCCACTCCACCTTGGGTGGGGCATCATTTAGGGCATCTGATCTTAGGACCGCATCCCATTCTCGATAATCGGGGATCCATTGTCTACAGTACCCAACCATCCCCAAAAATGACAAGATATCCTTCTTTGTTTTTGGTATGGTGGCACTTTGAATTGTCTGAATTCTTTCTGGTCCTAGCTGCTTCTGCCCTTGAGATATGTGAAAACCCAGGTACTGGACTTGAGTCTGACAAAATTGTAACTTTTGTAACGACACTCGGTGCCCTCTCTCACATAGGTGCTGTAACAGTTTCAGGGAATCTTGCATGCACCTGCATCCGTGGCTGGAAGCCACAAGCAAATCGTCCGCATACTGCAGCAGTACAGACTGGTCTGATAATGAACAGTCTTCGAGGTCTCTTTTTACTGCTGCTGCATATACTGCGGGGCTTTCGGTGTATCCTTGGGGCAACCTGGTCCATGTGTACTGCTGCTTCTTGTGGGTGAAAGCAAACAGATACTGACTCTCTTGATTTAATGGGATGGAGAAAAAGGCTGAACACAGATCTACCACAGTAAAGACAGTTGCTGTTGGTGGTATAGCAGATAGTATAATGTTGGTGTCCTGTACCACAGGGGTGATAGGGACTACTATCTTATTAATAGCTCTCAGACCTTGCACAAATCTCCACTCATTCGGCCTATTAACCTTTGGTATGGGCAGTATCGGAGTGTTACACGAGCTCTGTGTCTTTTCTAGAACTCCTTGTTCCAACAATGCAGAAATGACTGGCTCTATCCCATTTTCTGCCTCTGGAGGCAGTCTGTACTGCCTAATGCTTGGTAACACGGCGTTCTTTATCAATTATACCCGATGGGGTACTGCAGAATGTACTTGCCCAACATGATTCTTATGCTTTGCCCAAAGTTCAGAAGATACTTGATTCAATGCCATTGGCAGCTTCGGGCTTGGTTGTTCCGGGGGTTGCTGTTTTTCAAAAGTGGAGGCATGATTTTTACCTTTCCACTGGAGAATCCCCCTGGTGCGGGTGATAAATTCTATCTGAACATTCTGCAATCCTATTGCTGCCCAAGGTTGATAGCCTTGTTGCTGCTTTTCTTTTTCTATTCCTACAATCATCGGACCCATATCTTTAGGTTTCGCTGGTGGTTTTACAGCCAATGTCAGATGGGGTGTTGAGTTTTCTTCTCGATACCGCTGCTGCTGTAAGGGTGTCAAATCCATGGCTACCCCCAATCCTTCAGGTCCAAAATAAATGCGGGGCGTAGCTTCTACTATTTCTTCTTTTTTTAAAAAGGATTGTACCAGACACTGGTAAGTTTCAGCTTTTTGTCGAGTGTACCAGACTGTACAGTGAAGCTGAACTGCCTCAAAGCTTGTCAAAATTATATACATCAATTCTTCAGTATTAGGGTCGATTTTAGCTTTTAAATTTTGTATAACTTCACGTATTAAAGGGGAGTAGAAGTTGCCATTCAATTGCCAACAATAGAGGGCAGCCTTTTCTTTGTTATCTTCCCTTTTCTCTTCTTCAATCCCCTTAAAGAACTGATGGATTTTATATGGAGGGAGCTCCATGAACATCCCTTCCTTTGTGCAATAAATTGTGGCTCCTAGTTTGCACAAAGTCTGTCTTCCTAATAAAGGGAGAGGTGTTGTTTTAGAGACTATCAAAGTCTCATTATTAACTTGTTGTCCTTCAACTATCAATTTGGTAGGTTCAGATAAAAATTCTTTCATGGGGATACCGGCCACACCCAAACTTAAGACGGTGGTGTTGCTTACAGGTAATCCCACAGAGGATGGTACAGAAGACATAGTCGCACCGGTATCCACCAGGAACTTCACATAAGTGTTTCCCACTTTCACTATTGCTAAAGGGTTTTCTTCTATGTCTGCTGATAAGCGGAGGGCTGCCGCTTGTACCACTAAACCTCCGGGGCATCCCTATGCTGATTGGTGCGGGTTGGGGTTAGAGAATGAAAACTGAGGGGTCAATGAAGGTGGAGGTTCGGGGAAATCCCTTTGTAACCCTCCAAGCTGTTTCGGTGGGCATCTGCAATCTCGAGCCCAATGTCCTTTCCTTCCGCAATTTCTACACTCATCTTGGGAGCGATCGCATTGGGGCCACTGTCCTCTTCCTCTTCCCCATCCTCATCCCCCAAACCCTCCTCTATTATTCTGTGCTTGTCCTCTTCCCTTTTGTTGATAGTATTGACCTGTTATTTTAGCCTTGTTGTCTTTATAGGTGAATAGTCCCTCCCTATCCATATTGGCCAGTACTGTAATTGTCTCTTTCCAACTTTTTCCTTGCCAGTCCAAAACCCTTATTTTGTATGTTCTTGCGTGTTGCGGCAACATACAATTTAACAAGGTTTGTACTGCCAAAGGTTCGCTTTGCTCCATCGGTATTCCTGCATGTTCGTCCCAACTATTTTTCCATCTGCCTGCAAAATCTATTATTGATTCTTCTGCTTTCTGCAAGCAGCGGGTGACTTCCCCTCTCTCCCCATGCTTTTTAGCCCCTTGCAGAATTGCGTTCTTTCCTCGGTGTTTCAGCCAATGGGTTAATGACTCATTGCCGGCATCCATCATTAACTCTCCAGTCCTCATTTTCCCCTGTTGGGATGGGGAACATATCTTTTACCCCCTGCCAGGAAGATCCAAAGGCCGCTTGCAATAATAATTTAACATCTCCTGGGAGTGGATTGTAAATTGTACATGTTCGCTCAAGCCAGTTTTGAAATGCTACCGGTTTCCTTACCGGATTTGGGGCGGCCGAGATCATATCTCTGGCTTCTCCAGGGGACCATGGTTTTAAGACTGCCGTAGTTCCTATCATTACCCTAGGCAGTTGTACAGTAGAATTGGCCTGTGCCTGTTCTCCTTCTCATTCTCTGGCCGTTTGCAGCCTTGTTGGATAGGGATTTCTTTCTCCCTGGTCCCGACTTACTTCTCCGTGCTCTATCGGTCTAGCTTCCCCTGCCCCCGATGCTTCCGGGTTTACTCCACCGGCCCCGTCATTAGGTGGCTGATCCGGAGGGGCTGCTAGTTCCCTCGGAGCTATGTGCAGCGATTATTTCTATAAGTTCCTGCCAGCTATCTTGTTTTGGGGGTTCTATACGGGGATAGAGTCCTACTGCTGGTGCTGAGGGGATAGGAAAACCCGGAGGACTATAAGAGGGAGGTTTTTCACTCTCCCCTCTTTCTTTTTCTTCTGATTTATTTTTAGGGGGTTGATGCCTTTTAGCAACCTCTGTCCATTTTTTAAAACAGTTTTCCATATAGTCCCTATCTCAAGTGGGGTCTCCCCCTCCTTCCTTGGTTGTTTTTCTCCATTCCTCAATCAAAGATAACTTAAAACTTCCGCCATATGGCCAATCCCCATCAGACCAACCGTACAAATCGCTGCTAAACGTTACCGCATATCTGTCATCTCCTGTTTCCTTAATTACAGTGTCTGCCGGCGAGCCGGGCAGCACAATGGGATCTCCTACCTTCGCTCATTGCTTTACTACCTTATGGATTCTTTTCTCGGTCTTAGGATGTACTTTCATTCTTTCAGTCGAGAGGTCGTCTTTCTTTCCTTTTCTAGGAGCTGGGCGCGAGCGCCCTGCTCGACTAGAGCCGTTTCCCATTCTTCCGGGTGCAACGTCTCGCGATCTGTTCTGAAATGAGAGTTAGGACAATCCTACAAAATATACAGTAATTTACAAAGCGCTCACCGGTGTTCTCTCTTCTGCTCAGCTCTGGGTCTCCTTTTGCCTTTTTGTTACTTTAGCTTCTTTACGGTAGCTACCTTAAATGCCTCACCCCCTCCAGGGGATCTCGGCGGCTCGTCCCCCTTTCAGCTAGGACGGCCTAGGCACCTTCCTCCTTTCTGCTAGGAAGGTCCTTAAAATTCCTCTTTTCTCTTTAAAAGTTAAATTTAGTTCTTTTGGATCTCGTTTTTTTTTTTAGAGATCCTGCTGACTATGCCAGAATCTGTCGAGGAAATTTTAGCTTAAATTAACTCAGGCGGAGGCTTTCAGAGTCGTGCTTCGAGCGAATTTTATTTACAAGCGAGATATCTCGGAGAGTCCGTTCAGTCCGCACTGAGGCAAAACTCTGACTTTTACAAGAAAACCCGCTCTATCTTTATACAGTTGAAACAGGAATCTAAAACACACCACACAAGTACATTAATCATACATTCTTGTAAATGCAATCAAAGCAAGAACATTATCTAAAACACCTCATATGAGGATTAATCATACATCCTGTAAATACAAAGGTCATTTCAGGAGGCAAACTTTTATCTTGTCCTTGCATAGTTTCTCCCTGTCCGTAGTCTGATAAGCAGGGTATCTGGAAACTCATGCAAACACTAGACAATCATGTATTTACAACATTCTTTATTCCAAGATCTGAGAGGTTTGGGTGTTTTCTTTTCTAGCTCCACTAATTTAATTAACTCAGCAAGAAGTGAACTTAACCCTTTCCTTAAAAATAGGGCTTAGATCATTTTCTTCCACAGTCACTCACCCTCATAATACAATGTGGCATCTCCCTCATTGTCACCCTCAACAAATGTTCCTCATCCATCCGGTCAACACATGCCATTACTTTTACTCATAGATGTCTTCTTTCCCTCCTTGCAAGACAAGAGAGCACAGAACAACAGGGAGAGGCAGAGAACCAGAAGTGGTCCTCCAGCAATCTCAAGACTGACAGTTGCAGAAGAGGAGGTGCTGGAAATCAACGGGGTTCTCGATGTGGCTGGTCATCAGAGATGGAGAGATGGGGGCCTCCCAGCTGCCTGGTGACAGAATTCAATTTCACACAGCCACATGGCATAAAACACTCACTCATGTTGACTTGATGTCAACAGCTAGTGAAATATGTGCATCATGTTCATTAAAACATTCTTATTGTGACAGTTCTAATTCATGTCCTTAATGTCCCACAGGACCATCAAGCATCTCGCAAGAGGTGGTCCAGGAAGTGGACGATGACTCCTCAGAGGATGTCACACACTCTGAGGGTGCACCGTCACAGGACTCATGCAGACCATACACCAGCTCAGGTAATTACACATTGGTAAGAAAAATAGTTGGGTTTTTACCTGGGTATCTCAAAATCATAAGTGAGCAAGAGCAGAGTGTGCAGACAGGGACAGCAGTGTAGAGTCCACGTTGGAGGGCACAGGACACTCCAAGTTCTGCTCAGATGCTGAACCTTGGGGGCCGTTGACAAAGAGAATACAGGTTGAACCTCCCTTATCCACAATTCCCTTATCTGGAGCCACCCCTCATCCAGAACCATTCCCGGCCACCGGGTGGCGCATGCCCAGAACTCCGACATGAACAAATTGAAGTCCTTCCTCGCTGTGGATTCCTGCAATCGCTGGCCTGACCCCACGATCCACCGCCCCTCACCCACCATGATCTTCCTGCCGCATTCCCAGCACCAAGCCAGCCAGCCCCGATATCCCCTTGCTCAGTATCTGTACCATCCAATTTAACGTGACCACCCCTCGTCCGGAAGAATCCCTTATCCAGAACAGGCCAGGTCCCGAGGGTTCCAGATAAGAGAACCTGTACTTCTGAAGCAGCAGCAGGCTGGCAAGCTTTCATACAAACATATGAAATAGGAGCAGGATTAGGCCATTTGGCCCCTCGAGCCTGCTCCGCCATTCAATAAGACCATGGCTGATCTGATCTTGGCCTCAACTCCACTTTCCTGTCCGCTCCCCATAACCCCTGACTCCCATGTAGTTCAAAAATCTGTCTATCGCCACCTTAAATATATTCAACAACCAAGCCTCCACAGCTCTCTGGGGTAGAGAATTCCAAAGACTCACAACCCTCTTAGTGAAGAAATTCCTCCTCATCTCCGTTTTAAATGGGCGACCCTTTAATTTGAAACTATGCCTTCTAGTTCTAGATTCCCCGACAAGGGAAAACATTCTATCTGAATCTACCCTGTCATGCCCCCTCAGAATCTTATATGTTTCAATAAAATCACCTCTCATTGTTCTAAACTCCAATGAGTATAGGCCCAACCTGCTCAACCTTTCTTCATATGACAACCCCTTCATCTCAGGAACCAACCGAGTGAACCTTCTCTGAACTGCCTCCAATGAAAGAATATCCGACCTGTAAGGACCATCAGCAGGTTGGGGCCTTCAAAGGAGCAGCGTGCGGCTTGACTCGGCATGCGACACAGCGGCCCCGACCTACAAGGACCGTCAGCAGGTCAAGGCCTTCAAAGGAGCATACCAGTTCAAGATACAGCACGTGCTGGAGGGTGACGGCTGTGAAGAGGGCGACTGGATTGGATGTCATGAAGGTCCAGGTCGCTGATTGGAGCATGGGCAGGTGCAGCAGGAGCGGCGAGCTTGGGGCGCAGGAGCGGCGAATGATCGTGGAGCGACGTGACCGGGACCAAGGAGAGACGTGGGTTCGGGGCCCAGAAGAGGCAAGGGCCCAGGAGCAGCACAGGCCAGCTTACACTGCAATGTGTGCGCGCACTAGGTCCATGCAGCAGAGCTGGTCTCCAGTTATCTTGGTTAATCCTTGCCACTGGACCAAGACCTAGCTCTGTCAAGCCCATGTAGTGGCTGGTGTGCAACGGCCACCACACATTAAAAAAATCGACACACAGGCATCTTCCACCTTTCAACATGTAGATCGGGACCTGGAATATTAGGCCCTTCATTGAAACACCTGTGAACTCATCCCTTTTTGGCGTGGAAGCAAGTCATCCTCGATACGAGGGACCGCCTATAATGATGATCCCTCCTTAAATAAGGAGACGAAAACTATACGCAGTACTTCAGATGTGGTCTTACCATAAGAGCATAAGAAATAGGAGCAGGAGTAGGCCATTTGGCGAATCGAGCCTGCTCCACTATTAAATAAGATCATGGCTGATCTGATCTTGGCCTCAGCTCCACTTCGTGCCCACTCCTCATAACCCTTTATTCTCTAATCAAAGAGCAAGTTATTATTTAAATGGATAAAGATTGCAAAGTGCCGCAGTGCAGCGGGACCTGGGCGAACTTGTGCATGAAACACAAAAGGTTAGTATGCAGGTACAGAAAGTGATCAGGGAGGCCAATGGAATCTTGGCCTTTATTGCAAAGGGGATGGAGTATAAAAGCAGGGAAGTCTTGCTACAGTTATACAGGGTATTGGTGAGGCCACACCTGGAATAGTGCGTGCAGTTTTGGTTTCCATATTTAAGAAAGGATATACTTGCTTTGGAGGCAGTTCAGAGAAGGTTCACTCGGTTGATTCCAGAGATGAGAGGGTTGACCTATGTGGAAAAATTGAGTAGGTTGGACCTGAACTCATTGGAATTCAGAAGATTGAGAGGTGATCTTATCGAAACGTATAAGATTATGAGGGAGCTTGACAAGGTGGATGCAGAGAAAATGTTTCCACTGATGGGGGAGACTAGAACTCGAAGGCAAGATCTTAGAATAAGGGGCTGCCCATTTAAAACTGAGACGAGGAGAAATTTATTTTCTCAGAGGGTTGTAAATCTGTGGAATTCGCTGCCTCAGAGAGCTGTGGAAGCTGGGACATTGAAGAAATTTAAGACAGAGATAGACAGTTTCTGAACCGATAAGGGAATAAGGGGTTATGGGGAGTGGGTGGGGAAGGGGAGCTGAGTCCATGATCAGATCAGCCATGATCGTATTAAATGACGGAGCAGGCTCGATGGGCCGTATGGCCTACTCCTGTTCCTATTTCTTATGTTCTTATGTTCTTATGTAAATATATTCAGTGACATGGCTCCACAGTCTGCTGTGGTAGAGAATTCCACAGGATCACCACCCTCTGAGTGAAAACATTTCTCCTCATCCCGTTCCTAAATTTCCTACCCCGTATCCTGAGACTATGACCCCTTGTTCTAGACTTCCCAGCAAGGGGAAACATCCTCCCCACATCCAGTCCATCCAATCCAGTCAGAATTTTATATGTTTCAATGAAATCCCCTCTCATTCTTCTAAACTCAAGTGAATACAGGCCTAGTTGACGCAATCTCTCCTCATACAACAGTCCTGCCATCCCAGGAATCAGTCTGGTGAACCTTC
Source organism: Pristiophorus japonicus (assembly GCF_044704955.1). Taxonomy (NCBI): domain Eukaryota; kingdom Metazoa; phylum Chordata; class Chondrichthyes; family Pristiophoridae; genus Pristiophorus; species Pristiophorus japonicus. The sequence continues at coordinate 268,941,344 of NC_091979.1, read as the reverse complement.
GCTGCACTCCCTCCATGACAAGTATATCCTTTCTTAGGTAAGGAGACTAAAACTGCACACAATACTCCAGGTGTGGTCTCACCAAGACCCTGTATAACTGTAGTAAGACATCCTTGCTCCTGTACTCAAATCCTCTTGCAATGAAGGCCAACATACCATTTGCCTTTTGAACTGCTTGCTGCACCTGCATGTCTGCTTTCAATGACTGGTGTACAAGGACATCCAGGTCCTGCTGTACATCAACACTTCGCAAGCCATCACCATTTAAATAATACTTTGCCCTTATGTTTTCCTACCAAAGTGGATAACTTCACATTTATCCACGTTATACTGCATCTGCCATATGTTTGCCCACTCATTCAACCTATCTAAATTGCCTTACAGCGCCTTTGCATTCTCTTCACAACTCACAATCCCACCTACTTTTGTGTTGTCAGCAAACTTGGAAATATTACATTTGGTTCCCTCATCTAAATCATATATATATTGTGAATAGCTGGGGCCCAAGCCCTGATCCCTATGGTACCCGACTAGTCACTGCCCGCCACCCCGAAAAAGACCCGTTTATTCCTACTCTCTGTTTCCTGTCAGTTAACCAATTTTCAATCCATGCCAATAGATTACCCCCCAATCCCATGTGCTTTAATTACAACCAATGCATCTACTATCTCTGCAGCCATTTCTCTTAAGACCCTCGGATGTAAGCCATCAGATCCAGGGGACTTGTCCGCCTTTAGTCCCATTATTTTACTTAGTACTATTTCATTCGTGATAGTGATTGTATTAGTGTTCTTCCCTACCTATAGCCCCTTGATTATCCACTATTGGGATGTACTTAGTGTCTTCTACCGTGAAAACCGATACAAAATATTTGTTCAATATCTCTGCCATTTCCCTGTTCTCCATTATTAATTCCCCAGTCTCGTCCTCTAAGGGACCAACACTTACTTTAGCTATCTCTTCCTTTTTATATACCTGTCGAAACTCTTACTGTCTGTTTTTTTATTTTTTGCTAGTTTACTATCCTAATCTATCATCCCTCTCTTAATCATTTTTTTCGTCATCCTTTGCTGTTTTTTTTAAGTTTCCCAATCCTCTGACCTCCCATGAATCTTGGTCACTTTGTATGCCATTGCTTTCAATTTGATACCATCCTTTACTTCCTCAGTTATCCACGGATGATTCTCCCTTCTCTTAAAGTCTTCCCTTCTCACTGGAATATATTTTTGTTGAGAGTTATGAAATATCTCCTTAAATGTCTGCCACTTACACTTTAGTCTATTTTCCCAGTCCACTTTAGCCAACTCTGCCTTCATTTCTTTGTAATCTCTTTTATTTAAGCTCGGGACACTGGTTTGAGATCCAATTTTCTCATCCTTCAACTGAATTTGAAATTCAACCATGCTATGATCACTCTTTCCTAGAGGATCCTTTAGTAGAAGATCATTTATGCCCTGTACAGTTGTACCGACGGGGAGTGGAGGTTGGGACCGGCAAGGTCTGGAGGTCAGGACCGGTGAGGTCCGAAGATCAGAAATGGGGAGGAGAGGACGAATGAGACACGGAGGAGCAGAGAGGTCGGAGCCCAGAGGTAGAGCAGCGTGGACAAGAACAAGGGAAGGCGCAGCACGGGCCAATAGCGAGGTTGTGAGGTCGTGAGGCTCACATTGCGTACTGTGAATTCCATGTAAAGAAAGGTCCTATGGGAAGGAGGAAGGAAGGACAGTAGGAGCATGTTTGAGTTTGTGTGTATATATTGGCACAAGCTGCGAAGCCTGGTCTCCAGTAGCCTTGGATCCCCTTACCATTGGACCAAGACCTTGCTTTGTCAAGCCTGTGTGGTGGCTGGTGTGTAACAGCCACCCCATGTTAAAAGAATTCACGCACAGGCATCATCCACCATTTAAATTGAGTTCATCAGTCACCTGAGTACTCGTTTTTAGTGTGGAAGCAAGTCACCCTCGACCCAGAGGGACTGCCTATGATGATGATGATGAGCCACAAACTCATTGAATGGCGGTGCAGGCTTGAAGGGCCGAATGGCCGACTCCTGCACCTATTTTCTATGTTTCCATGTTTCATTGATGTACAGTTGTAGCAAGACTTCCCTTTTATACATACACCTTGCAATAAAGGCCAATATTCCATTTGTCTTTCTAATTTTCTGCTATACCTGCAGGCTAACTTTTCATGTTTCATGTACAAGTACCCCCAGAACCCTTTGTACCGCAGCATTTTGTAAGCTCTCTCCATTTAAATAATAAATTGTTTTTTTATTTTTCCTACCAAAGTGGATAACTTTACATTTTCCCACAGTATACTCCATCTCCCAAATTTTTGCCCACTCACTTAAACTATCTATATCCCTTTGCAGACTCTTTGTGTCCTCAGAATTTGCTTTCCCACCAATCTTTGTATCATCAGCAAATTTGGCTACAGTACACTCGCTCCCTTCATCCAAGTCTTTATTATAAATTGTAAATAGTTGAGGCCCCAGCACTGATCCCTGTGGCACACCACTAATTACAGTTTGCCAACCTGAAAATGACCCATTTATCCCGGCTCTCTGTTAGTTAGCCAATCCTCTAGCCATGCTAATAAATTACCCCCAACCCCATGAGCGCTTATCTTGTGCAGTTATCGTTTATGTGGCACCTTCTGGAAATCCAAATACACTACATCTACTGGTTCTCCTTTATCCACCCTGCTTGTTACATCTTCAAAGAATTCCAGCAAATTTGTCAAACATGATTTCCCTTTCATAAAACTATGCTGACTCAGCTTGATTGGATAATGATTTTCTAAATGTCCTGCTATTTCTTCCTTAATAATGAATTCCAGCATTTTCCCAATGCCAGATGTTCAGCTACTGGTCTATAGTTTCCTACTTTCTGTTTCCCTTCTGTCTTGAATAGGGACGTTACATTTGTGGTTTTCCAATCCGTTGGGACGTTTCCAGAATCCAGGGAATTTTGATACATTACAAGCAATGCATCCATTATCTCTGCAGTCACTTCTTTTAAGAGCCTAGGATGTAAGCCATTAGGTCCAGGAGACTTGCCTGCCTTCCATCTCATTATTTTAACGAGTACTACTTCATTAATGATAGTGATTGTATTAAGTCCCTCCCTCGCTATAGCCCGGCCTGCCGCAGATGTTCCCATGCAGGTTGGGACTGCCACGCTGTTCATGGCCACCGCTCGCCGCCTCTTTTATGGACCCGGTCCGCCTTTCATCCCATTAGTTTGCCTAATACTTGTTGTTATATATGTAAACCTGTATGTACCTTGTGTAGCCACCAGAGGGCTTATCCCCTGGAGTCCCAAGGGATCCCACAATCCCTTGGGAGCACTGGTACTTAAGGAGACCTCCCAGGCTGGAGAGGCACTCTGGAGACCTGCAATAAAAGACTAAGGTCACACCTTACTTTGAGCTCACAGTATCCAGTCAGACTCTTTATTCGGACATAACAACTGCCGGCCAGATACAGATGATGAACCCAACGATGCAGGGGGCATCCTGGAGAAATTCTCGGAGGAAGATGTTTGGGAAATCTTCATGGAGCGACTCGACCAATACTTCGTGGCCAACGAGCTGGAAGGAGAAGCAAACGCTGCCAAATGAAGGCCAATTCTCCTCACCGTCTTCGGGGCACCAACGTATGGCCTCATGAAAAATCTGCTTGCTCCAGCGAAAGCCACAGAGAAATCGTATGATGATTTGTGCACACTGGTCTGGGAGCATCTGAATCTGAAGGAAAGTGTTCTGATGGCAAGGTACCGGTTCTACACCTACAAAAGGTCTGAAGGCCAGGAAGTGGCGAGTTATGTCGCCGAGCAAAGACGCCTTGCAGGACATTGCGAATTTGAAGGACATTTGGAGACCATGCTCAGAGACTTTTTCGTACTTGGCATTGGCCATGAAGTGATACTTCGCAAACTTTTGACTGTAGAAACCCCAACCTTGAGTAAAGCCATAGCGATAACCCAGGCGTTCATTGCCACCAGTGACAATACTAAGCAAATCTCTCAGCACACGATTGCTGCTACAAGTACTGTGAACAAAGTGATGTTGTTTTCAAATCGCAACGTACAGGGCAGGCCCCACATGCCTGCAGCTGCACGTCCGCAGATGTCTGAGTCCACCATCAAGGGTGATAAATGCAAGGCCATTAACACCTTGTTGATGCTGCGGGGGTGATCATCGTTTCCATTCAGGCTGCTTCAAAAGGTACGTTTGCAAGGGCTGTGGAACAATGGGACACTCCAACGTATGTGCAGGCAAGCTGCAAACCCTGTTAATCCTGCAATCCACCATGTTGCAGAGGAGGACAGATCCACGGCAAATCATGACAAACCAGAGCCTCAGACCGAGGAGGCAGAGGTATATGGGGTGCACATATTTACCACAAAGTGTCCTCTGATAATGCTGACGGTTGAATTAAATGGACTCCCGGTGTCAATGCAGCTGGACACGGGCGTGAGCCGGTCCATTATGAGCAAAAAGGCATGCGATAAATTGTGGTGCAGCAAGGCCTCAAGGTCAGTCTTGACTTCCATTCGCACGAAACTGAGAACTTACACAAAGGAACTAATTCCCATAATCGACACTGCTACTGTAAAGGTCTCCTATGATGGAGCGATGCACAAGCTACCATCCTGGGTGGTACCGGGCGATGGTCCCACATTGCTCGGCAGGAGCTGGCTGGGAAAGATACACTGGATCTGGAACGACGTCCGAGCGCTCTCGTTCACTGACGACACTTCGTATGCTCAGGTCTTAAACAAGTTCCCATCGCTGTTCGAATCAGACATCGGGAAGTTCCAAGGAGCAAAAGTGCAGATCCACCTAATTCCGGGGGCGCGACCCATCCATCACAAGTTGAGAGCAGTACCGTACATGATGAGAGAAAGGATAGAGATTGAGCTTGACCAGCTGCAACGAGAGGGCATCATTTCGCCGATTGAATTCAACGAGTGGGCCAGTCCGATCATTCCAGTCCTCAAGGGAGACGGCACCGTCCAAATCTGTGGTGATTACAAAGTAACTATCAATCGTTTCTCCCTGCAGGACCAATACCCACTACCAAAGGCCGACGACCTTTTTGCTACACTGTTAGGAGGAAAGACGTTAATGAAGCTGGACTAAACCTCAGCCTACATGATGCAGGAGTTGGAGGAATCATCGAAGGACCTCGCCTGCATCAACACACACAAAGATCTCTTCATTTACAGCAGATGCCCGTTTGGAATTCGATCAGCCACGGCGATATTCCAGAGAAACATGGAAAGCTTACTGAAATCGGTTCCGCGCATGGCGGTCTTCCAGGACGACATCTTGGTTACAAGTCGGGACACAGTTGAACATCTGCAGAATCTGGAGGAGGGCATGCAGGTACAGCAGGCGGTGAAGAAGGAAAATGGTATGTTGGCCTTCATAGCAAGGGAATTTGAGTATAGGAGCAGGGAGGTCTTACTGCAGTTGTACAGGGCCTTAGTGAGGCCTCACCTGGAATATTGTGTTCAGTTTTGGTCTCCGAATCTGAGGAAGGACATTCTTGCTATTGAGGGAGTGCAGCGAAGGTTCAGCAGACTGATTCCAGGGATGGCTGGACTGCCATATGAGGAGAGACTGGATCAACTGGGCCTTTATTCACTGGAGTTTAGAAGGATGAGAGGGGATCTCATTGAAATGTATAAGATTCTGATGGGACTGGACAGGTTAGATGCGGGAAGAATGTTCCCGATGTTGGGGAAGTCCAGAACCAGGGGACACAATCTTAGGATAAGGAGTAGGCCATTTAGGACTGAGATGAGGAGAAACTTCTTCACTCAGAGAGTTGTTAACCTATGGAATTCCTTGCCACAGAGAGTTGTTGATGCCAGCTCATTGGATATATTCAAGAGGGCGTTAGATATGGCCCTTATAGCTAAGGGGATCAAGGGGTATGGAGAGAAAGCAGGAAAGGGGTACTGAGGGAATGATCAGTCATGATCTTATTGAATGATGGTGCAGGCTCGAAGGGCCGAATGGCCTACTCCTGCACCTATTTTCTATGTTTCTATGTTAGTCAACTCAACTGCGTGGTGCTCAGGCTAAAACGCTCGAAGTGCGTTTTCCTGGTGCCTGAAGTGGAGTTCCTGGGGAGAAGAATCGCGGCGGAAGGCATCCGGCCCACTGATTCGAAGACGTAGGTAATCGAGAATGCACCGAGGCCACAGAACGTGACGGAGCTGCTGTCGTTTCTAGGACTCCTGAACTACTTTGGTAACTTCTTACCGGGTCTTAGCACATTGTTAGAACCACTGCACGCCTTACTGCATAAAGGAGACGAATGGGTATGGGGCAAAAGCCAAGAAAATGCCTTTGTAAAAGCTAGAAAATTGTTATGCTCAAACAAATTGCTTGTGTTGTATGATCTATGTAAGCATTTGGTACTAGCATGTGATGCGTTGTTGTATGGCGTCGGGTGCGTATTGCAACAAGCTAATGAATCGGGGAATTTGCAACGGGTTGCTTATACATCCAGAAGTCTGTCTAAGGCTGAGAGAGCCTACAGCATGATTGAAAAAGAAGCGTTAGCGTGTGTTTATGGGGTAAAGAAAATGCATCAATATCTGTTTGGGTTCAAATTTGAATTAGAAATTGACCATAAACCACTGATACTCCTTTTTTCCGAAAATAAGGGGATAATATGAATGCATTGGCCCGCATCCAGAGATGGGCGCTCAGGTTGTCCGCATACAACTACGCCATCCGCCACAGGCTAGGCACAGAAAATTTGCCGATGCCCTCAGTCGGCTGCCATTGCCCACCTCGGGGGTGGAAATGGCACAGCCCGCAGATTTAGTAATGGTTATGGAAGCATTCGAGAGTGAACAATCACCCGTCACAGCCCGACAGATTAGAACCTGGACGAGCCAGGACCCCTTACTGTCCCGAGTAAAAAATTGTGTGCTTCACGGGAGCTGGTCCAGTGTCCCAGTGTAAATGCAGGAAGAGATAAAGCCGTTCCAGCGGCGCAAAGATTAAATGTCTATACAGGCAGACTGCTTTCTGTGGGGTATTCGGGTCGTGGTGCCCAAGAAGGGCAGGGACACTTTCATCTGTGACCTCCACAGTACTCATCCAGGCATCGTAATGATGAAAGCGATAGCCAGATCCCACGTGTGGTGGCCCGGTCTCGATACGGACTTAGAGTCCTGCGTGCACAAATGTAACACATGCTTGCAGTTAAGCAATGCACCCAGTGAGGTGCCACGATCTCTGTGGTCTTGGCCCTACAAACCGTGGTCCAGGGTCCATGTCGACTATACAGGCCCGTTTTTGGGTAAAATGTTCCTTGTGCTTGTAGATGCGTTGTCCAAATGGATTGAATGTGAGATAATGTCGGCAAGCTCATCCGCTGCCACCACTGAAAGCCTGCGGGCCATGTTTGCCAAGCACGGACTTCCTTATGTCCTTGTGAGCGACAACGGGCCATGTTTCACCAGTGCCGAGTTCAAAGAGTTCATGACCCGTTTAAGCCAGCGTCCAACAGTCAGGCAGAACGAGCAATTCAAACAATCAAGCAGGGCTTGAAGAGGGTAACTGAAGGCTCACTGTAGACTCGCCTGTCCCAAGTCCTACTTAGCTACCGCATGAGACCCCACTCGCTCAATGGGATTCCACCTGCTGAACTGCTCATGAAAAGGGCACTTAAGACAAGGCTCTCGTTAGTTCACCCTGATCTATATGAACAGATAGAGAGCAGGTGGCTTCAACAAAGTACATACCATGATAGCGCAAATGTGTCACGCGAAATTGAAATCAATGATCTTGTATTTGTGTTGAACTATGGACAAGGTCCTAAGTGGCTTCCCGGCACTATTGTGGCCAAAGAGGGGAGCAGGGTATTTCAGGTCAAACTTTCAAATGGACTCATTCACCGGAAACACCTGGACCAAATCAAACTCAGATTCATGGACTGTCCTGAGCAATCCACTTTGGACCCTACCTTCTTTGACCCCCCAACATACACACCAGTGGCAACCGACACCGCAACTGACACAAAGCAGAACCCATCACCCGCAACACCCCAGCAGGACTCACCACACCAGGCAGCCCAGCAAGGCCAACTCCACAGCAGCCCAGCGAGGGCCCAACAAACAACTCACCAAAACCAGCATTTGCACCGAGACGATCAACCAGGGAAAGAAAGGGCCCAAATTGACTCACCTTGTAAATAGTTACTTTGGAGGGGAGTATTGTTATATATGTAAACCTGTATATACCTTGGGTAGCCACCAGAGGGAGTCCCAAGGGATCCCACAATCTCTTGGGAGCACAGGTACTTAAGGAGGTCTCCCAGGTTGGTGAGGCACTCTGGAGACCTGCAATAAAAAACTAAGGTCACACTTTAGTTTGAGCTCACAGTATCCAGTCAGACTCTTTATTCATATATCACACTTTTTCTCAAGTGATATTGAGTGTTTTAAGTTCCTCCCTCCCGATAGCCTGATGCTATTCACTTCTTTTACCGATACAAAAGATTTATTAAAGTCTCTGCCATTTCCCTGTTTCCAATTATTAATTCCCCAAGCTTATCCTCCAAGGGATCAACATTTACTTTAGCTGCTATCTTCCTTTTTATATACCTATAGAAGCTCTTACTGTCTGTTTTAATATTTATTGCTCGTTTACTCTCATAATCTATCTTCTCCCTTTTTTATTTTTTTATCATCCTTTGCTGGTCTCTATAAATTTTCAAAATCTTCTAACCTACTACTAATCTTCCCAACATTGTATGCCTTTTCTTTCAATTTGATACCATCTTTAACTTCCTTAATTCGCCACAGATGGCTCATCCTTCTCGTAGTCTTTCTTTTTCACTGGAATATATCTTTGCTGAGAGTTATGAGATATTTCCTTAAATGTATGCCACCGCTTATCTACTGTCTTACCTTTTAGTCTATTTTCCCAGTCCAGTTTAGCCAACTCTGTCTTCATACCTTTGTGATTACCTTTCCAGATACACTGCAAGCTTGCAGAGAGATTGGAGGAGTCCATCTCCAGCATGAGTGGCACGATGTCTCAGGCCTTTGCAATGAAAGAATGGCCACCTGCACCTGGAGCATCAAACGCGGCAGTCAAACGAGAGCATGCAGGCCCTCACCAATGGCTTGCACACTCTGAATACCACACGATGGATGAAACCCAAGCCTTGGTCATTCAGTACACCACTGATGTGCGGCAAAGTGCTCTCCAGCTCATTGCTAGCAGGAAAGTGCAAGTGAGAACGAAGATGATGAAAGAGGACATGGAAGTGGGGACTCTGCTCAAAGTGCTTCCTCTTCTCACCTGTTACCACACACCCACTCCCTCAGTCAGTACCCCACATGCTGCCTCGTGCCCTGGTGGCCGAGTCTACCCTTGCACAAATGCAGGTGGAGCAGTCTTTGCCGGGGCCCCCACAGGCTCCAAAACCCAGAGGACGTCAGTCATGAGCATCTCAGCAGTCAGAGCAGGGATCTCTGCAGCCTGCCTCTACCTCTGCTGAAGCCACAGGTGTTGCACCACGTAAAAGTACTCGGAAGAGGAAGAGTAAATATTTGTAGTTACACAAGGGTATGCACATGGGTCTGTTACACAATGTTAGATTAAGTTACTGTTTAATTTATCGGCCACACAAATGTTATCTGTTTGTACCACTTTCCCGTCTTGCCCATTTTTGCCTGCTGCCTGGAAAATGGCCTTCTCTCTCGTGATGAATAGTAAGACAAATCTTAATGCCGAGCAACAGGTGGCTGTGAAAGGGATGCTTGGTTGATTGCAGGACATCTTTGTGTTAGGAGAGGTAGCCGGGAGGTGGGGGGGGAGTAGATTAAGTATGTGGCTGCCAGGTAGATGCACTGGTGCAACCTAAAAGAACATCGCCATTATGAGGGCATCCCAGGCAGCAATGTGCGCTGCTGCTGGTGCATTGGCTGCATCACGTACCTCCTCCTCCTTGTCCTCCACATCCTGCTTGGCTCTGTGTCCGGTGCCTTATTCCTCCTGAATGTCCAAACGTCATTGCTGTGCAATGTTGTGCAGAGTGCAGTACACCACAACCATTCTGGAGACTCTGGCAGGTGCGTATTAAAGGGTGTCTCCAGATCTGTCAAGGCACCTGAAGCACATCTTCAGCATACCGATTGTTTGCTCAATGATACATCTAGTTGTCATATGGCTTTCATTGTAGCACTTCTGAGCCTCATTGGTTGGGTTCCTCACGGGTGTCATCAGTTACGTTTTAAGTTGGTACCCCTGGTTCCAAGCATCCAGCCAGTAAGTTTGCTTCGAGGCACAAAGAGATCAGGGAGAGTGATCTGGTGCACAACAAATCATCTTTGTGTGGTTGCACACCAGCTGCACATTGATGGAGTGGAATTTAAACTCAGTTAATTAAATACAAAATCTGGAATAAAAAGCTAGTGTCAGTAATGGATTGTCGTAAAGATCCAATTGGTTCACTAATGTCCTTTAGGGAAGGAAATCTGCCATCCTTACCTGGCCTATATGTGATTCCAGGCATACAGCCATGTCGTTTGACTCTTAGCTGCCCTCTGAAATGGCCGAGTTAGCCATTCAGTTGGAAAAAACCACTACAAGAAACAGTAAGAAGAATAAAACCAGACTGACCACTCGGCACCAGCTACGGACACAACAATGGCACACCCAGCCCAGTCGACCCTGCAAAGTCTGCCTCACCAACATCTGGGGACTTGTGTCAAAATTGGAAGAGTAGTCCCACAGACTAGTCAAGCAGCAGCCTGACAGTCATACTCACAGTATCATACCTTTCAGACAAGGTCCCAAATTCCTCCATCACCATCTCCTGGGTATGTCCTGTCCCACTGGCAGGACAGACCCACCAGGGGTGGTGCCACATTGGTATACAGTCGGGAGGGAATAGCCCTGGGAGTCCTCAACATTGACTGCAGAATTCCTGAAGTTTCATATCTTCAGGTCAAGCATGGGCAAGGAAACCTCCTGCTGATTACCACATACTGCTCTCCCTCAGCTGATGAATCAGTACTCCTCCATGTTGAACACCACTTGGAAGAAGCACTGAGAGTAGCAAGGGCACAGAATGTACTCTGGGTGGGGGACCCCAATGTCCATCACCAAGAGTGACTTGGTAATAACACTACTGACCGAGCTGGCCGAGTCCTGAAAGACATAGCTGCCAGACTGGGACAGTTGGTGAGAGAACCAACATGAGGGAAAAACCTACTTGACCTCGTCCTCACCAATCTAACTATCGCAGATGCATCTGTCAATGACAGCATTGGTAGGAGTTACAAGTGGCGAGTGGCGGCCATAAATAGCGCGGCGGCCCCGACCTGCGTGGGAGCATTAGCGGCAGGCCGGGACCATAAAAGGAGTGGCGAGCGGTGGCCATGAACAACGTGGCAGCCCCGACCTGCATGGGAACATCAGCGGCAGGCCGGGCTATAGCGAGGGAGGGACTTAATACAATCACTATCTCAAATGAAGTAGTACTCGTTAAAATAATGAGATGGAAGGCAGGCAAGTCTCCTGGACCTAATGGCTTACATCCTAGAGTCTTAAAAGAAGTGACTGCAGAGATAGTGGATGCATTGGTTGTAATCTACCAAAATTCCCTGGATTCTGGAGAGGTCCCAGCGGACTGGAAAACCACAAATGTAATGCCCCTATTTAAAAAAGGAGGCAAACAAAAAGCAGGGAACTATAGACCAGTTAGCCTAACATCTGTCGTTGGGAAAATGCCAGAGTCCGTTATTAAGGAAGCAGTCGCGGGACATTGGAAAAGCATAATTCAATCAAGCAGAGTCAGCATGGTTTTATGAAAGGGAAATCATGTTCAACAAATTTGCTGAAGTTCTTTGAGGAAGTAATGAACAGGGTGGATTAGGGGGAACCAGTGGAGATGGTGTATTTGGATTTCCAGAGGCATTCGATAAGGTGCCACATAGAAGGTTACGGCACAAGATAAAAGTTTATGGGAGTGTTATTTATACATGTTACTGTATGTACTGTAACACTCGACCACTGAATGTACCTTCACACTGTATACACTATACCTGTACCACCAGAGGGTGCTGCTGCTAGAAACCTAAGGGTCACCTGTACACTGCAGGTAACCAAGTATAAAAGGGAGCTCACCTCTTGGTGTTCTCATTCTAGGAGCTGCAATAAAGGATTAAGGTCACTATAGTTCAAGTACTATTCCCTTACCTCGTGGAGTCATTATTAGCATGCTTGCATATACTACAACTGGCGACAAGGTTACGAATTTTACGCACAATATGTCTAACCTAAGCAACTTCCAACAATTCGCTGATGGGGAAGATTGGGGTGCCTTTGTGGAAAGGCTAGAACACTTTTTCATCGCGAACGACCTGGCTGAGGACTCACTGATCTCGCTGGCGGACAACCGCAGAGCCATCCTGCTCAGCAATTGCGGGCCCACTATCCAATGCCTCGTCAGGGATCTGCTAGCCTCAGCAAAGATGACAACCAAGACCTATGCGAAGCTCGTAACTTTATTACAAGAACTACTCAAACCTAAAGAGAGCATCCTCACAGCCAGACACCGGTTCTACACCCACCAGCGGCCTGAAGGTCAAGAAATTGCTAAATGCGCTGCAGATCTGAGAAGATTGGCTGCACGGTGTGATTTTGGCAACCACCTCACCGAAGCACTAAGGGACATCTTCGTTATTGGAATCGACCATGAGGGCCTCCTCCACAAGCTGCTCTCTGCGGACATTACAGTCACCCTGCAGAAGGCAATCAAAGTGAGCCAGGCATTCATGATTTCGGTCTGCGACTCCAAACGGATGATGACTCACACCCAGGACTCTAACCCGACGAGTACAGTGATCCAAATTTCAGAGGCAAGGCTGTTGTCCCAAGTCCCGCAACCCTGAGTCCGCCACATGGGGCCAACCGGCTAGCCCCGTGCTGGCGCTGTGGAAGAAACCACAGGGCCCACCAGTGCCGATACAAAGACTATAGCTGCAAAGGCTGCAACACTAAAGGTCACCTTCACCGAATGTGTAGAAAAAGTTTTACTCACCAAGTCGCTGAAGAGTTGGCCGATCACCTGGGCTCCAGCGCTGATGAAGACGAAGCTGCTAAGCTCCTGGAAGAGGAGTACGGAATATATACCTGCTCCACTGAGAGTTCCCCGTGTAAAATGGAAGTATAAATCAACGGGGTTCCAGTCTCGATGGAGATCGACACAAGGGCCAGCCAGTTGTTGAGAAACTCTGGGACAATCCCGCCAAACAACCCAAAATGTCTCCAATCCAGGCAAAGCTGCTCACTTATACAAAAGACACCATCCCAGTCGTTGGCAGTGTGGAGGTCCAGGTATCCCATGGCAGCGCGATGCACAAGCTTCCCCTGTGGATTGTTGCCGGTGATGATCCAATGCTGCTGGGAAGAAGTTGGATGAAACAAGTCCAAATCTGTCAGAGCAATGAAGGCCTCCGGGCCCCGGCGATCGACATCCTATGCGGCCCCAAACTTGGATCCATTGCAGCACCTGAAAATCCTACCATCCGACTCGACTGCGTGGCGACGACACAGACTGCGCAACTCAACGGCGAGGTGATCCAACCTGAACGACCAGACCTCACCTTCCAGGCGCCAGTGGCAGGACTGCGAGGGAAGAAGATCGGTGCAGAAGGTAGATTCTCGGGGTCCGTGGCAAAACCTGGGGAGAAAAGGATCACCGCAGCGTACCTCGTGGAGAGAGAGAAGATGGCGCCTGCACCACAAAGCGAAGCACCTGGAATCAAGGTGGCCACAACCAGACCACAAGGGGCAGTGTTGAGGGAGCAACACGTGTCACCAAACGGTGAACTGGATTGGGGTAAAGATTGCAAGGCCCTCTTAAAGGAGACCAGCAACCCAGAACAATTAAAGGGACAGTTCCACTCTTGGCACAGTGATGCCGGTGATATTAAAGATAAAAGTGTAATTGATGAATGCAGGTCTATAAATGTACTGTTGAATGGTGATGCCGGCAATGCTAATGGGAGAAATGTAACAAATGCTTCAAAAAATGATGTAAGTGACAAGTTTGCACTGTTGAACAGTGATGCCAGTAATGCCAACGTGATAAATGTAACCTTTGTAAGTGACAAACGTGAAAGTGTAAAGAAGTATAACAATGTCGAAGTAGCTAGTTGCGATCGGAGCCAATGTATCATGTATGCTAATGATAGAATGAGAAATGATACCGGGTTCTACATATATAATGACAATGCCAAAGGGAACCCCCAGTGGGAAACACCCAGGTCCAGCGGGCTATCTGATCATGTAGTCTGTGCTTCTGGGACCAATGTGATGCCCCAGGAAGGGTTCACACACACCCAGTGGGAGCATACCCACTGCAGGGACAGTGGTCAACGGGCAGCACAGCCACTACCACTGGCAACCTACCCCAGATCGGCCCTACCCGCTCTGGCCACCAGGGCCAGCACCGGGAGCAAGAGGCCAGTACCCTCCAGCTTTCCCAGCAGAAACCTCGGATGACCAGACTTCCATCACCAATGGAGGACAAGGAGGCCACACCACCCTGCGGCCCTGCCCACCACTAATCGCCACCACCTACCCATTCTACAATGTATGTACCTTACCCATAACACTTGCTCCACCACTGCAGAATCCTCCAACAGTGATATACCCACATGGTCTATGTATGGGGGGGTGGGTGGGGTGAAATGGATGTGTGCAGCCACGAACACATGGGTCACACCCGGCACCCACACAACCCTCACCCCAACTCCCGTCCATGACTGATCACCTCCCCATGTCATGGCAATAAGGAAGTGGGAAAGGTTCAGGGGGGAGTATTGTTATGTATGCATGTTAATGAATGTACTGTAACACTTGACCACTGAATGTACCTTCCCTCTGTATGCACTATACCTGTACCACCAGAGAGTGCTGCTGCTGGAGACCTAAGGGTCACCTGTACACTGCAGGTAACCAAGTATAAAAGGGAGCTCACCTCTTGGTGTCCTCACTCGAGGAGCTGCAATAAAGGACTAAGGCCACTACAGTTCAAGAACTCTCCCCTTACCTCATGGAGTCATTATTAGAGTGCTTGCATATACTACAGGGTTGGGGTAATATATTAGCATGGATATAAGTAACAGAAAACAGAGAGTCAGGATAAATGGGTCATTTTCCAGTTGGCAACAGTAACTATTGGGGTGTTGCAGGGATTGGTGCTGGGACCTTAACTATTTACAATCTATATGAATGACTTGGATGAAAGGACCGAGTGCAATATAGCCAAGTTTGCTGATGATACAAAGATGGGTGGCAAATTGTGAAGTGGATACAAAAAATCTGAAAAGGGATTATGGCTCCAATTTTCCTCAAAGAAGAAAAATGGCCTTCACTTACCTGTTTTTTTTAGGCCCCTCAGCGCTGAAAATAAAAATGCATAGTTTCCTCACAATATGCGCACCCTCTGGCACCGGTGCTACCCGATCCAATTCTGCAGGGCGGAGCCTCCAATTTGTGCGGAAACGGCACAGCGCATGCGAGGAAAAAATATATTTTTTTAACCCACTGTGCATGTGCACAAAAGAAAAAAAGACCCATTTGCACATGCGCAGTAGAAAGTATTTAAAAAACAGCTTGTGTGGGGACTGTGTGGATCACTATTGAGAATCCATTGGTGGCAGAGGTAGTTTCACAGGTAGGAAATACAGCTTTGTTCACAAGATGGCTGCAATGGGAGGGCCAAGAGAAGGCAAAAGGGCCAGGGACGGAGAAGGGGAAACCATAAGGGCGAAGAGATTTCGCGGGGTTAAATTGAGCGCCTGGTAGACTTAATCGAGAGTAGGTGCGGAGTTCTTGAGAACAAGGGGAGCTTCGGAAAAAATAAGCTTAAACCGTCTGCACTCGCAAAAGTTTAGGACCGGGTCGCAGTCGAGTTTAATGGAATGTCCCTCACCCCGAGAACCGGTGCACAGCTGAAAAAGAAGTGGCAGGACCTCGAACAAGCAGTGACTGTAAGTAATACATTAAACTTACATTTATTTGGGCTTTAAAATATATGTATATTTATGCACTGCAATTATATCTGTAAATGTAATCCATGTGCGTGCGTGTTCAGGACCCTCTCTTCAAAAGTTCCATTTTCATTTTGCAGAAGATGGTGTCACAGATCAACCGAGAACGCTCACAAACTGGAGGAGGTCCGCCAAGTAGGCTGCAACTGCATCCCAGAAGAAAAAGCAGAGGATTGGTATGCTGCTTCTTCATTTTTGGAACTTTTTAATGTTTTCTTTCAACTATTTGGATCATTTTGGGCCGTGAGGAGATCACTCGAAAAGATTTTATTATTTTTTTGCCATCATTCTTTTTTCATCGCAGGAGCATCAGTATGGGCAAGTTTTTATTTATTTTTTATTTTATATCTGCTTATAGTTAAAATGTGGACTTTAAATCATCTTAGAGTTTAATTGGAAGCTAAATGGAAGTCCCTTTGGCCAGGGATAGCAACGGGCCAGCACGGATTCTCTAACTGCATAAAGGGTTTTTCTGACAGTGTTTCGAGGGTCTCTGCGCTGGTTTTACAAATTTTGTAGGTGGGTAAAGTTTCCCATATGTGAAGAAATGGCACAGAACTTTCTTTTACAGGTACACCAGCACCAGAATGTTTGGCGCCAAATATTCTGGCGCTGATAGTAGACGCCGGTGCCCCAACACTGGGGAATGCTTGGACTTAGCTTTGGCGCCTAAAAATTCAATGGGCGCTGAAAAAGCGGCACCCAGTAATGAGCAAAATTGGGGCCATAGACAGGCTAAGTGAGGGGGCAAAAATTTGGCAGATGGAGTATAACATGGGAAAATGTGAGATTATCCACTTTGGCAGAAAAAATAGAAAAGCAAATTATAATTTAAATGGGGAAAAGCTGCAAAGTGCTGCAGTACAGACAGACCTGGGGGTCCTTGTGCGTGAACCGCAAAAAGTTAGTATGCAGGTACAGCAAGTAATCAGGAAGGCAAATGGAATGTTGGCCTTTATTGCAAGGGGGACAGAGTATAAAAGCAGACAAGTCCTGCTACAACTGTACAGGGTGTTGGTGAGGCCACACCGAGAGTACTGCGTACAGTTTTCGTCTCTGTATTTAAGGCTCTTCAGAGAAGGTTCACTAGGTTGATTCCGGAGATGAGGGGATTGACTTATGAAGATAAGCTGAGTAGGTTGGGCCTATACACATTGGAGTTCAGAAGAATGAGAGGTGATCTTATCGAAACATATAAGATAATGAGGGGGCTCGACAAGGTGGATGCAGAGAGGATATTTCCACTCATAGGGGAAACTAAAACTAGGGGCCATAGGGCTAGATTTTACAATTTTGTGCAGATCACCCAAAAATGGGCGGTAAAAATGGGTTTTCAGATCGTCGGCTTGTCGCCCATTCTCAAAGTCCCTAGTCTCCATTTTAAAAATTGGGTGTTACCACGAGCGATCTGAAATGGGCGTCAGCGTTAAATCTCTCTGACCTTCTGCCGTAAAGTGTCGCCGTCCTTAGCAGCAGCATGGCAACGCTTGTTTCACGTGATTCAGGAGTTCAGGGCACATCATTACATGCGCAGGAGAGGAGACAGAGAGAGAGGGAGCAGAGAGGGAGTGAAAGCATGTGTGGGTGTGGTGTGTGCTTGTTTGGCTGTTGTGGGAGGCATGAGGGTGATTCACCAGCAGCAAAAAGCCTATAAAGCATCCAGAACATAGTTGGAACCGAGTGTTTGTTCAACAAAGAATATATAACATGGAAGGGATGGAGAAGGCCATCGAGCTGTTCGCCAGGAACACTGGTGACAGAGGGCTCCCAGTGGTCCCGGAGCACGGCAGTGCACCCCAAGGTGCCGCACCCCCATTGCCAACGACACATGAGAGCCAGGAGCAACATCTTGCTTCTGGCTCGGAGCACGTTCCCACCTCGGGACAGTCCTCTCCCGTATCCGTCCAAGTAGCGGCTAGGCCGTCATCCCCTGACCTCCGCCAATGAAGCAGCGCCTGAGGAACCCCTCGGCCAGGCGGCGTAGAGTCAGGAGGGGAAGGGGTAGAGGTGCGGATCAGAAGCGGGGGGGTGGGGGTGAAGGGTTGTTTTTTACAGATATATTTATGATTTCAGACAAATGTTCGGTTTAAATGTTTTTTATTTCACGTAACCTTGTTGCGCATTGGCTCAGATAGCTTCACCGTTACACACTAGTGATTCCTTAACATCAAAGGATATAATTACACTTAACTTCAATTAACTTAAACTAACTCTCACCAAGGTGATGCCCACCATTAATGTATGACTTGCACACCCAGCAGTGTGTCAGCCTTGTAAGTACCACCAACGTTCTTTCAGGCAAAGCGGTCATTTATGAGCTCCTGACGTAAGAGTCTTGCAGTTATGATGCCACCATGGGCCCTTTCATGCAGTCTACAGGGGGGCGGGGGCATGGCTTCAGCATCAGCCTGATTGTGTGGCCTGAGGTCAGGGTCCACCTCCTCGCCCTCCTCTTCCTCTCTCTGGAGAGGTGGACCATCACACCCTTCTGGCAATTCTTGTCCCCTCCTGATAGCCAAGTTGTGCAGCATGGAGCACACCACCACGAATTGAGCTACCTGCTCAGGGTGGTATTGGAGCTCGCCTCCTGAGTGGTCCAGGCATCTAAAGTGCTGCTTAAGCACTCCAATGGTTTTCTCCATGGTATTGCGAGTGGCTCTGTGGCTCTTGTTGTATCGCTTCTCGGCTTCGGTGTGGGTGTCATGCAGGGGAGTCATCAGCCTGGTGGCGAGGCCATATCCTTTGTCACCAAGCATCCAGCATTGACCTTGTGGCTCATTATTAAACAAGTCAGATACAGTGCTCTTGCGCAGGATTTGAGCATCATGGATGCTGCCTGGAAATTTACCATTCGCTGCTATTATAATTTGCTGGTGGTCGACAACCAATTGGACATTCAGGGAGTGGAATCCCTTGTGGTTCCTGAAAATCTCTGCATTTATTGCTCCCTGTACCTTGGTGAAGTTAGCAATTCGGTAGAATCCAAGAGCCCTCTCAGTCTGAGCCTCCCTGGTCATAGGGAAGCTGATAAAGTCCATCCTACGTGCGTACAGGGCTTCAGTGACCTGTCTAATGCAGCAATGTGTGGCATGCTAAGATATTGCGCAAATGTCGACCGCGGAGGCCTGAAAAGAACCCGACGCGTAGAACGACAGTGCAGCGGTGACTTTGACCTCGATGGCCAGTGCAGTCCTGATGGTGCTGGCAGGCTGTAGATCTTCCCTTATGAGCTGGCATATCTCACTGATAAACTTTTTGTGGAAGCACAGTCCCCGAAGGCAGGTGGTGTTGGGCAAGTTGAGGTAAGACTACTTCTCCCTGTACTTGCGGGGGTTGTAACATCTGGTCCTCCTTATCACGTCTTACATTGGGCACATGATGCTGTCGAGCATACCTTCTGCCATCTCGAGTCTGCAGCATGTAAATGGTCATCAAAAGAGGGTGAGAAAGGACAGGTCCCATTCCAATAGCTATGTTTTTGGTCACAAAGAATGAATGTCCCGACGAAGACACCTATTAAATTCCAATCGTCCACGGTATGATAAAGATGTTTGTTCAGATGTTCACATCACCTCCAAAGACCTCTAGAGTACATCCAAACTCCCCCAAGGTTGAAGCAGAGCAGCCTTTTAAATGATGTGACATGTGATTTAGAACATGGCGTCCATACCACTGTGAGTAGTTCTGGTTAATTGCACTTTTTCCGGGCGTTTTTTGGGGTGAGCGATATAGTGGGTGAGATGTGTGTGAGGTGGTGAAAGTGACACTGGGCGATCTCTTGCGCGTTAGTTTCGGCAAATTTGATCTTTACGACAAAATAAAGTGGGTGGTCGGTATTATTGAATCTCGGCGTTAATTACATGTGGAAAGTAACCTTGGGCGATATTATGGGTGTTGGTTTCGCCCATTCATATGATTACGTCCAAAAAAAGTGGATGGGCAGTATTATTTTTTCCCGGCGATAAATACATGGGGAAAGTAATGCTCGGCGATTAGTGTCCAAAAAATGGGCGTCAGTTTCCATTTTGTGGCTAAATGGGCGATATCTGGCCGTTATACCTCATTTCAGCGGTAAAATGGACGTTAAGTAGGCGTTATGCATGCAAAACAAATGTAAAATCTAGCCCATAGTCTCAGAATAAGAGGCCGTCCATTTAAAACTGAGATGAGGAGCAATTTCTTCTCTCAGAGGATTGTAAACCTATGAAATTCTCTGCCCCAGAGAGCTGTGGAGGCTGGATCATTAAATATATTTAAGGCGGAGATGGACAGATTTTTGAGCGATAAGGGGATAAAGGGTTATGGGGAGCTGGCAGGGAAGCGGAGCTGAGTCCATGATCAGATCAGCCGTGATCTTATTAAATGGCGGAGAAGGCTCGAGGGACAAGGTGGCCGACTCCTGCTCCTATTTCTTATGTTCTTATGTAGGAGCGGCGAACAGCGGCCATAAACAGTGTGGCGGCATATCACTGCAAGGTACAGCGCGAGCCAATTCAGGAGGGTGATGACTTTGAGGAGGGCGACTGGATTGGACATCACCAAGGTCCAGGTAACTGATTGGAGCGTAGACAGGTACAGCAGAAGCAGCGAGGTTGGGGCGCAAGACTGACGAGTGATCGTGGAGCGACATGATTGGGGCCCAGAAGAGTTGTAAGTTCGGAGCCCAGAAGAGGCGAGGGCACAGGAACAGCCCTCATTGCAATATGTATGCACGCTAGGTCCGTGCACAAGAGCTGGTCTCCAGTCGTCTTGGTTAATCCCTGCCACTGGACCAAGCCCTAGCTCTGTCAAGCCCGTGTGGTGGCTGCTGTGCAACGGCCACCACACATAAAAAAAATCCACGCATGGACATCTTCCACCCTTCAATATGTAGTTCAGGACCTGGAATATCAGGTTCTTCATTAAAACACCTGTGAACTCATCCCTTTTTGGTGTAGAAGCAAGTCATCCTCAATATGAGGGACCGCCTAAGAAGAAGAAGCAGTGAACACCGCACAATCATTGTAGAGACGAAGTCCCGTCTGCACACTGAGGACACCCTCCATCATATTGTGTGGCACTACCACCAACTAAATGGAATAGATTCAGTACAGACCAGCAGTTCAAAACTGGGCATCCATGAGGCACTGTGGGCCATCAACAGCAGCAGAATTGCATTCCACCACAATCTGGAAGCCCATGGCCCGGCATATCCCTCACTCTACCATTACCATCAAGCCAGGAGAATAACCCTGGTTCAATGAAGAGGGTAGAAGAGTATATCAGGAGCAGCACCAGGCGTACCTAAAAATGTGATGCCAACCTGGGGAAGCTGCAACACAGGACTACATGCATGCTAAAAAGCGGAAGCAGCATGCCATAGACAGAGCTGAGTGACCCCACAATCAACGTATTATGTATGTAGGCACCTTTGGTAATGATTATGGTACTTAAACTGTGCAGACTGTAGTCCTTTATTTGCAGCTCCTTGAATGAGGACACCAAGCTGTGAATTCCCTTTTATACTGGGTTACCTGCAGTGTGCAGGTAACCCTTAGGTCTCCAGCAGCAGCACCCTCTGGTGTACAGGCAAGGTGTGTACAGTGTAAGGTATATTCAGTGTTACAGACATCATATAACAATACAAGCATGCATACATAACAACACTTTCCCCTAAGCATTTTTCAAGTCCTTATTGTAATGACTTGGGGAGGTGATCAGTAGGGGGATATGGGAGGTTGTGCTGAGAGTTGTGTGGGTGCCAAGTGTGATCCCTGTACTTGAGGCTGGCCTCATATATTTCCATCCCCCCTCCCCCCCCCTCCCACCCCACCCCGGTCACACACAGACCATGTGGGTGTCACTGTTGTGGGATCCCTCAGTGGGGTAGCCATTGCAACAGTGGGTAGGGTGCATATTCTGTGATGTGTGTAATTGTGTGGTGGTGGGCAGGGCCACAGGACTGTGAGGGCTCCTTGTCCTCCAATGGGATGAGAGTCTGGTCATCCCAGGGTTTGCTAGGAAAGCTGGAGGGTATTGGCCTCTCGCTCTTGGTGTTGGCCCTGGTGGTCAAGGGGTGTAGGGCTTATCTGGGGGAGGTTGCCAGTGGTGGTGGCTGTGCTGCCCATTGACCACTGTCCCTGTAGCAGGTTTGCTCCCATTGTGTGTGTGTGTGTGTGTGTGTGTGTGTGTCCTTCCTGGGGCATCCCACTAGTTCCAAAGGATCAAGCTACATGGTCTGGTAGCCAGCTGGACCTAGGGGTCTCGCACGGGGGGATTCCTCTAGCATTTGCATGGTCCCTGTAGAACCCAGTGTCCTTTAACAGTGTCCTACCTGTATACATGACACCATGGCTCTGATCATAGATAGTTGAGTCTACATTCTTGACTGCCTTTACATTGTTAATAACAGCATTTGCATCACTTTTTGGTATCATGGTCTCACCAAATTACATTAGGCATTTCAAACTCTCTGTCATAATCATCACACATAACAAGCTTGTTCTTAACCTTACTTACACAAGCATTCATTTCATTTTTCACATTAATTACACCAGCATCACAATTCATGGCTACGTTATCATACTTGCACCCTTTTACTGCATTTTTAGCTTTAAAATTCCTGTCATCTTTAAGTTGAAACTGTCCCTTTAAATTTTTTTGGTTACCGGTCTCCTTTAAGGGAGCCTTCCAATCCGATTGGCCACTCAGTGCCACGGGACGCTCCTCCAAAGCTGCTCCTTGTGGTCTGGTCGTGGCCATTTTGATTGCAGGTTCTTCTCCTCATGGTGCAGCCGCCAGCTTCTGGCTCTCCTCCAGGTAGGCTGTGGTGGTCTTTTCTTCCTCAGGTTCGGCCATGGATGTCGGGAGTCCACCTTTCTCGATGGCTTTCGCCTCTTGGAGTCCTGCCCCGGCCCGGAAGGAGAAGTTTGGGTTTTTGGTCCTGGAGATTTCGCCGCAGTATTGTGGGGTTGTCGCCGCCCAGTTGAGCTGGACAGTGGGATCTCGAGGTGCAGTGATGGATCCATGTTCGATGTTGATTGCTGGAGCCCGGAGGCCGTCGCCACTTCGACTGACTTGGACCGGGTTCATCCAATTCCTTCCCAGCAGCGTGGGACCATCGCCGGCAACAATCCATAGGGGGAGTTTGTTGCACATGCCGCCCTGGGAGACCTGGATGTCCACGCTGCCAACAATTTGGATTTTATCTTTGGTGTAGGTGAGCAGTTTCGCTTGGACAGGAGACAGTTTTGGTCGAATGGCGGGATTTATCCAAATTTTTTCAAAGGTCGTTTGGCTCATTAAAGAGCTAAACGATCTTTGAAAAAAATTTGGATAAATCCCGCCAATCGACCAAAACTAGCTTGCCTCTGTGTCGATCTCCATAGAAACTGGGACTCCGTCGATGTCCACTTCCATCGTTCACGGACAACTTTCGGTGGAGCAGGTATAAATTCCATACTCTTCTTCCAGGGGTTGAGCATCTTCATCTTCATCTGTGTCGGAGCCCCGGTGATCAGCCAAATCTTCATGACGCAGTGAGTGAAGCTTTTTCTGCACATTCTTTGAAGGTGCCCTTTTTCTTTGCAGCGGCACTGGTGGGCCCTGTGGTTTCTTCCACAATGCCAGCACGGGGCTATCCGGTTTGCCCCATGTGGCGGACTCAGGGTTGCGGGAGTCGGGGCATCATTTACCCCTTTAGAAGTAGCCATGCGGTGCACTGCGTTCGTCGGTTTAGAGTCCTGGGTCAGTATTTGCCTGGAGTTGCCGGCCAAAATCATGTAGGCCTGGCTCACTTGAATTGCTTTCTGCAGTGTGACTGTGATGTCTGCAGAGAGCAATTTGTGTAGGAGGCTGATTCCGATGACAAATATGTCCCTTCGTACTTCATTAAGGTGGTCGCCAAAATCACACGATGTAGCCAGTCTTCTTAAATGTGCAGCATACTTAGCAATTTCTTGGCCTTCGGGTCACCGGTAAGTGTAGAACCGGTGCCTGGCTGTGAGGATGCTTTCTTTTGGTTTTAGTTGCTCCTGTATTAGTGTTACAAGTTCCTCATAGCTCTTGATGGTTGTCTTCTCTGAGGCTAGCAAGTCACTGACGAGACAATGGATGGTGAGCCCACAACTGCTAAGGAGGATGGCCCTACGCATTTTTGGTCGTGTCCCCATCCAGGTCATTGGCTATGAAGAAATGTTCCAATCTTTCTACAAAAGTGTCCCAATCTTCCCCCTCGGTGAATTGCTGAAAGTTGCTGAGATTCGACATGCTGAGTGTGTAGTTCGTGACCTTGTTGCCAGTTATTGTGTATGTCGGCACCTTTCGCAATGACTCCACGAGGCAGGATATGGTACTTAAACTGTGTAGACTGTAGTCCTTTATTTGCAGCTCCTCAAGTGAGGACACCAAGCTGTGAGCTTCCTTTTATACTGGGTTACCTGCAGTGTGCAGGTAACCCTTAGGTCTCCAGCAGCAGCACCCTCTGGTGTACAGGAAAGATGTGTACAGTGTAAGGTACATTCAGTGTTACAGACATAATTTCACAATACAAGCAAGCATACATAACACAACGGACCAGATCAAAGCTCTGCAATCCTGCCACATCCAATCGTGAAGGGTGGTGGACCATTAAACAACTAACGGGAGGAGGAGGCTCCATGAATTGCCCCATTCTCAAAGAGGGCAGAGCCCAGCATGCAATTGCAAAAAAACAAGGCTAAAGCGTTTGCAACCATCTTCAGCCAGAAGTGCCAAGTGGATGATCCATATTGGCCTCCTCCTGAGGTCCCCACCATCACAGATGCCAGTCTTCAGCCAATTCAATTCACTCCATTTGATATCAAGAAATGGCTGAGCGCACTGGATACAGCAAAGGCTACTAGCCCTGACAACATCCCGGCTGTCGTGCTGAAGACTTGTGCTCCAGAACTAGCCACGTTGTTCCAGTACAGCTGCTGGCATCTATCTGACAATGTGGAAAACTGTCCAGGTATGTCCTGTCCACAAAAAGCATGACAAATCCAACCCAACCAATAACTGCTCCAGCAGTCTTACCCTCAATCATCAGCAAAATAATGGAAGGTGTCGTCGACAGTGCTATCGAGCGGCACTTGCTCACCAATAACCTGCTCGCCGATGCCCAGTTTGAGTTCTGTCAGGATCATTTGGCTCTAGAACTCATTGCAGCCTTGGTCCAAACATGGACAAAAGAGCTGAATTCCAGATGTGAGGTGAGAATGAGTGCACTAGACATCACGGCAGCATTTGACCGAGTGTGGCATCAAGGAACCCTAGTAAAACTGAAGTCAATGGGAATCAGGGGGAAAAATCTCCACTGGCTGGAGTCATACATGGCACAAAGGAAGATGGTTGTGATGGTTGGAGGTCAATCATCACTGCCCCAGGACATCACTGCACGTGTTACTCAGAGCAGTGTCCAAAGCCCAACCATCTTCAACTGCTTCATCAATGACCATCCCTCCATCATAATGCCAGAAGTGAGGATGTTCGCTGATGACTGCACAGTGTTCAGTGCCATTTGCAACTCCTCCAATAATGAAGCAGTCCATGCCCGCATGCAGCAAGACCTGGACAACATTCAGGCTTGGGCTGATAAGTGGAAAGTAACATTCGCGCCACACAAGTGCCAGGCAATGACTATCTCCAACAAGTGAGAGTCTAACCACCGCCCTTGACATTCAATGGCATTACCATCGCCAAATTCTCCACCATCAACATCTTGGGGGTCACCATTGACTAGAAACTTAACTGGACCAGCCACATAAATACTGTGGCAACAAGAGCAGGTCAAAAACTGGGTATTCTGAGGAGAGTATCTCACCTCCTAAATCCCCAAAACCTTGCCACCATCTACAAGGTACAAGTCAGGAGTGTGATGGAATACTCTCTACTTGACTGGTGAGTGCAGCTCCAACAACACTAAAGAAGCTCGACATTATTCAGGACAAAGCCGCCCACTTGATTGGCACCCCATCCACCACCTTAAACATTCACTCCCTCCACCACCGGTGTAACGTGACTGCAGTGTGTACCATCTACAAGATGCACTGCAACAACTCGCCAAGGCTTCTTCAACAACACCTCACAAACCTTGAAGGACAAGAGCAGCAGGCGCATGGGAACACCATCACCGCCAAGTTCCCCTCCAAGTCACACACCATCCTGACTTTAAATTATATCGCCATGCCTTCATCGTCGCTGGGTCAAAATCGTGGAACTCTCTCCCTCATCATGATAGGCAGTCCATAGAAATCGAGGAAGACTTGCTTCCACTCTAAAAGTGAGTTCTCAGGTGAGTGAACAGTCCAATACAGGAATTACAGTCTGTCACAGGTGGGACAACAGTGGTTGAAGGAAAGGGTGGGTGGGTAGTTTGGTTTGCCGCATGCTCCTTCTGCTGCCTGCGCTTGTTTTCTGCATGCTCTCGGCGACAAGACTCAAGGTGCTCACGCCCTCCCGGATGCTCTTCCTCCACTTAGGACAATCTTTGGCCAGGGATTCCCAGGTGTTGGTGGGGATGTTGCACTTTATCAAGGAGGCTTTGAGGGTGTCCTTGAAATGTTTTCTCTGCCCCTCTGGGGCTCGCTAGCCATGTAGGAGTTCAGAGTAGAGTGCTTGCTTTGGGAGTCTTGCGTCGGGCATGCGGACAATGTGGCCCGTCCAACGGAGTTAGTCGAGTGTGGTCAGTGCTTTGATGCTGGGGATGTTGGCCTGATAACCTCCAGGCTAGATCCAAGACCGTCCCATCTACTGTCGTCGAACTACAGTATGTGGATGATGTTTTCATCTGCGCACATTCAGAGGCTGAACTCCAAACCATCGCCAACATCTTCACCGAGGCATACAAAAGCATGGACCTTACACTAAACATCCGTAAGACAAAGGTCCTCCACCACCTGACCCCACAACACAGCACTGCCCCCTGGTCATAAAAATCCACCACATGACCTTGGACAATGTGGAACACTTTCCATACCTTGGGAGCCTACTATCAGCAAGGGCAGACATCGACGACAAGGTCCAACACCACCTCCAGTGTGCCAGTGCAGCCTTCAGTCGCCTGAGGAAGAGAGTGTTCGAAGATCAGGCCCTCAAATCTGGCACCAAGCTTATGGTCTACAGGGCTTTAGTGATACCCACCCTCCTGTATGTCTCAGAGACATGGACCATATACAGTAGATACCTCAAATCGCTGGAGAAATACCACCATCGATGTCTCCACAAGATCCTGAAAAAAGGACAGATGCACCAACATCAGTGTTTTCCCTCCCTAACAGCACTGTGGGAGTACCCTCACCACATGGACTGCAGCGATTCAAGAAGGCAGCTCACCAAAACTGTCTCAAAGGCAATTAAGGATGGGCAATAAATGCTGACCTTGCCAGCGACGCCCAATTCAATGAACACATTTTTTTTTAAACTCTTGCAGTTGACAAACACTTCTGGGTTATCTCAGGGTGACTTAATTGCCACCCCCGCCCCCCCCCCCCCCACCGCCGCCCCACCCCCTCAATTGGAGTTCAGGAATGGAACATTGGGACCTTCATCGAAACAGCTGTGAACTCGTGGAAGCAAGTCATCCTCGTTCGAGGGACCGCCTATGATGATGATGAATTGCCACTTGCGTGTAGTTGATGACCTCCTGCACCTGTGGGAAACTCGAGAGAACCACAAACCTGAGCACCTGTTCATTCTGACTGGCATCATCGCTGGGAACATGTACATAATTGCTTGCCCTGGAAAACATGGCATTAGTCACCTGTGTTATGTATTTATGGGCGGCCGATTGCGAAATCCTTCAAATGTCTCCGGCAGGTCCCTGGAAGGAGCCAGAGGCAAAGAAGTTGAGAGCAGTGCTGACTTTGACAACCACTGGTAAACCCCTGTTATAGCTCTTTAATTTTTAAATTGGCAACCCGCCTCTCCCGAGGGCGTTTCTCACACGTAGCCTAACGCGCTGTCAATTTAATTGCTTTTAACTTCCCACCCACTCCCAAACCCATTCATTCTTGGAAGTTAAAATTCCCCCCATTGTGTGCATCTGGATTTGGTCAAATACAAATAAACGGAGAACATTGCAAACCATATTTGGTGTCAGAATCGAACTGTTACACCACTTCTGGAACATCATTTTGTTTCCCTGCTCCAATGGGAATATCATCTTTCTATATTTATGTATGGATCTACAATATGAAAATGTGCATTTGCTGTCTGCCACATAATATGTCCTGTGTCACTTCAGGAACACACTTTGGTGTTACATTTTAAAATCACACCTCATATTGACACAACTTTGGTATTCATAACTCAGCAATTAATGTGAGTTCAGCAGTGGGAACATGTCAATCCACACGTAGCAACATGGAATGAAGACTGACCTTCAGCAATTTCAGAGGAATTCCAATCAAAAATCCGCATTCAGTCATAGCTACAAATAGCAAGGAGCAGAAGTAGAGCTAATCAAATCACTCCAAGTATTTCTTTAAAATCCTTTTGACCATTTTGGATTTTTCACAAAACAACTCTTACTTTTGGAAATAAGGTTTGCAACATAATAAAGGCATAAAAAATTCCAATATTTACAAGAGAATAATTAAACTTAGGTATAGAAACACATTTTCTGTATATAAAGTATATCTAAGACTATTTTTTATCAAGACCTGTGTCTCTCTCTGGGAACTTAGGTCTTCAGGTCATAGTCTTCCCAGAGCAGATGAAGAAGAACAACAACTTGTATTAATATAGCACTTTTAACGTAGTGAAACGTCCCAGATATCTGACTGCAATTCCTTGCATGGATCTGTGACTAAAACTCACAGAAAGTTTCATTCTTAACAGTAAGACTAGCCATTTACGGAGAATGGCAAGACTTCTGATTTGTAAAGCCTGCTCTCTTCTCTTCTGTTAGCATTGATGGACTGAGGACTTAAACCGCTGAGAAACCAAAGTAGTCAAGGTAATTGGAACATTAGTTTGTACAAAAAAGCCAAAACAATGTTAAGCTTTGGAATTTCATCTGAGATAACTTTAATAGAAAATTGATATATGTTATAATACTGAAATGGTTTTTAATTAGCCAGTATACCGAAGATAGACAGATAGATAGATACTTACAGCACAGAAGGAGTGCAGCGAAGGTTCACCAGACTGATTCCCGAGATGGCAGGACTGACATATGAGGAGAGACTGGATCGATTGGGCCTGTATTCAATGTAGTTTAAAAGGATGAGAGGGGATCTCATAGAAACATATAAAATTCTGATGGAACTGGACAGGTCAGATGCAGGAAGAATGTTCCCGATGTTGGGGAAGACCAGAACCAGGGGACATAGTCTAAGGATAAGGGGTAAGCCATTTAGGATTGAGATGAGGAGAAACTTCTTCACTCAGAGATTTGTTAACTTGTGGAATTCCCTACCGCAGAGAGTTGTTGATGCCAGTTCATTGGATATATTGAAGAGAGAGTTAGATATGGCCCTTACGGCTAAAGGGATCAAGGGGTATGGAGAGAAAGCAGGAAAGGGGTACTGAGGTGAACGGTCAGCCATGATCTTATTGAATGGTGGTGCAGGCTCAAAGGGCTGAATGGCCTACTCCTGCACCTATTTTCTATGTTTCTATGTTTCTATGTTTCTAATTCGGCCCAAAGTGCCCGTGCTAGCTCTTTAAAAGAATTGTCATGCTCAGTCCCACATCCACGCTTTTAGTCCTCATCCTCAAGGAACCTATCAAACTCCCTTTTAAAACTATTTGTGGAATCAACTTTCACCACCTTTTCAAATACCGACAACTCTCAGAGTAAAAACAGAGAGACAGACTATTATCTGAATGGTGACAGATTAGGAAAAGGGGAGGTGCAACGAGACCTGGGTGTCATGGTACATCAGTCATTGAAGGTTGGCATGCAGGTACAGCAGGTGGTTAAGAAAGCAAATGGCATGTTGGCCTTCATCGCGAGGGGATTTGAGTACAGGGGCAGGGAGGTGTTGCTACAGTTGTACAGGGCCTTGGTGAGGCCACACCTGGAGTACTGTGTACAGTTTTGGTCTCCTAACTTGAGGAAGGACATTCTTGCTATTGAGGGAGTGCAGCGAAGGTTCACCAGACTGATTCCCGGGATGGCGGGATTTACATATCAAGAAAGACTGGATCAACTGGGCTTGTATTCACTGGAGTTCAGAAGAATGAGAGGGGATCTCATAGAAACGTTTAAAATTCTGACGGGTTTAGACAGGTTAGATGCAGGAAGAATGTTCCCAATGTTGGGGAAGTCCAGAACCAGGGGACACAGTCTAAGGATAAGGGGTAAGCCATTCAGGACTGAGATGAGGAGAAACTTCTTCACCCAGAGAGTAGTGAACCTGTGGAATTCTCTACCACAGAAAATTGTTGAGGCCAATTCACTAAATATATTCAAAAAGGAGTTAGATGTAGTCCTTATTATTAGGGGGACCAAGGGGTATGGCGAGAAAGCAACAGTGGGGTACTGAAGTTGCATGTTCAGCCATGAACTCATTGAATGGCGGTGCAGGCTAGAATGGCTGAATGGCCTACTCCTGCACCTATTTTCTATGTTTCTATGTTTCTATTTCTCCTCATCTCCTCTCAAGATCTTTTTCCACTGATTTTGAATCTATGATCTCTAGTTATTGACCCAATCGCCAGAGGGAATATTCTTTCCGTATTTACTCTATCAAAACCTCTCATCATCATGAAAACCTTTATTAGGTCAGAAAATCATAGAAGTTTGCAACAGGGAAAGAGGCCGTTTCGGCCCATCATGTCCACGCCGGCCGACCAAGAGCTATCCAGCCTAATCCACTTTCCAGTGCTTGGTCCGTAGCTCTGTAGGTTACTGCACTTTAAGTGCACGTCCAAGTATTTTTAAAACGTGGTGAGAGTTTCTGTCTCTACCGCCCTTTCAGGCAGTGAGTTCCAGACATCCTGATTAAAGGGGGAGGGATGGGGGGGAGGCACTAAAAATGAACAATAAACAAATTAAACATTAGACATTAAAATCAAATCAAAATTTGGTTGCCGGGGATGATGATGACTCCAGTCCCTCCGGTGCCCACGTCTCGCAGAAGGCTGCGAGCGTACCGGTGGACACTGTGTGCTCCATCTCCAGGGACACCCTGGCTCGGATGTAACCGTGGAAGAGAGGCAGGCAGTTGGGCTGAATGACGCCCTCGACCGCCCGCTGCCTGGACCGGCTGATGGCCTACTTGGCCATGCCCAGGTGCAGTTCTACGAGGAGGCCTTCCAACCTGCCCGCTCCCCCCGCCCCGCACAGGGTGCCCAAAGATCAGGAGTGTGGGACTGAAGTGCAACCAGAATTTGAGGAGCAGTCCCTTCAAATATTGGAAGAGGGGCTGCAATCTCGCACATTCCACATATACATGGAACACGGACTCTTCCAGACCACAGAAATTGCAGGCGGCCTGGGAGCCCATGAACCTGTCATGTATTTAACCACCTTGCAATGACATAGTCATGTAACTGTAACTCATGTACATTGTACCTGTACCCTAGAAATGCACACCCTGACCACGGGGTGAACTTGCAGGAGACACTCCTCACCTGGGTTTCCAGGTATAAAAGGGGAGGTCCCACCCAGGGTCAGCACTCCTTGGTCCTGGCAATAAAGGTGAAGGTCACAGAGTGACTGTGTCTGATATATCCATGCCTCGTGTGAGTTTGTAGTAAGGTGCAGGGACACTGCATTTGGCGACGAGAAATGGGAATCAACGAAGCACGAGGATGGCCACCGGTGGCACAGAGGAACGTTACTGTGTGGGTGAGGACTGGGACGACTTTGTGGAAAGACTCCAGCAGAGCTTTGTCACAAAGGACTGGTTGAAAGAGACAGCGGCTGACAAGCGGAGGGCGCATCTACTGACCAGCTGCGGACCACAAACGTATGCGCTGATGAAAGACCTGCTTGCACCCCAAAAGCCGGCGGACAAGTCTTTTAAGAGCTCAGCCAGCTGATCAGTGAGCATCTCAAGCCGGCGAGTAGCGTACACATGACCCGGCACCGGTTCTACTCTCACCGGCGCCCAGAAGGACAAAACGTCTCGGACTTCGTGGCAGAACTGCGGCGCTTGGCCAGTCTCTGTAAGTTCTCTGATGTCTGCAGTGGGGAGATGTTAAGGGACTTTTTCATCGAAGGCATTAATCATGCCGGCATTTTCAGGAAGCTCATAAAGACTAAGGACTTGACTTTCGAAAGAGCGGCGCTGATAGCTCAGACCTTTATGGCAGGGGAAGAGGAGTCCAAGCTAATTTACGTTCGCAGCCCTGGTCCAAACGTGGCGACGGACCAGGGAGTTAACATGGTGAACGCGACTCAGGACCCCGCAGGCAGGCAAGGGCATTTCGAAACTGCCCAGGCAGCAACAGGCCCTAGGGTGGGCCCGCAACAAGGACAATGGAAAGGGGATCGGCAATTCACACCATCTCGAGGAACAATGCGTCCCGCGATGGGACCATTAAGACCCACCATCAGAGTGCTTAGAAACAGCCAAATGGGCAATCAGAGAGGAATGCCTGGTAATAGTCCCTTTGTTAACAGCAATCGCAATCTCAGCTCATGCTGGAGGTGCAGGGGTAGACACATTGTGAAATGCTGCAGGTTCCAGCAATATACCTGTAGGATTTGTAATGTCAGTGGACACTTAGCCAGGATGTGCAAAAAGGCAGTAGCGAGGCTGGTCTATGAGACAGAGGAACCAGACGAGGGGTCTGCGATGCAGGGTGAGGCCTGGGGTAAAGCCATAGATGCTGAAGTTCAGCGGGTTCATGTGGCTGACGTCCACAGCTCAGACACTGAAACGCCACCCATGATGATGAAAGTCTTACTGAATGGCATCCCGGTGCACATGGAGCTGGATACGGGAGCTAGCCAGTCACTCATGAGCGTCCAACAATTTGAGAGACTATGGCCACACAGAGCTAGCAGGCCCAAACTGGAACGCATTGAGACGCTGCTACGGACGTACACCAAAGAGATCATCCCAGTGCTGGGCAGTGCAAACTTGATGGTAACACATATTGGATTACAGAACCGGCTGCCACTCTAGATCGTTCCGGGAAATGGCCCTGCGCTTTTCGGGAGGAGTTGGCTAGCTGAGATGAATTGGAAATGGGGGGATGTGCACGCCATTTCATCCGTGGAGCGAAGTTCATGCTCACAGGTCCTGCAAAAATTCGGGTCACTGTTTCAACCTGGTGTCGGAACGTTCAAGGGCACTAAAGTAGTGACACGCATCACTTCGGACGCCAGACCAGTGCACCACAAAGCCAGAGTGGTGCCATATGTGATGCGTGAAAAAATTGAATGTGAACTGGACAAGCTGTTCAGAGAGTGCATAATTTCGGCCGTTGAATTCAGCGACTGGGCAAGCCCCATCGTTCCCGTTGTCAAAGCAGATGGCTCGGTTAGGATTTGTGGCGACAACAAAGCCACCATCAACCGAGTATCGCTGCAAGACCAATACCTGCTTCCGAGAGCGGAGGACCTTTTTGCCATGCTGGCAGGTGGCAAGCTGTTCACGAAGTTGGACCTCACTTCGGCCTACATGACTCAGGAACTGGCTGAAGAATCCAAGCTTCTGACCACCATCACGACGCACAAAGGATTATTTGTCTACAACAGGTGTCCGTTTGGCATTCGTTCGGCAGCAGCCATTTTTCAGAGAAATATGGAAAGCTTGCTCAAATCCATTCCTGGAATGATCGTATTCCAGACGACATTCTCATAACGGGTCGAGACACCGAAGAACACCCCCACAACCTGGAGGAGGTGGTACGCCGATTGGATTGGGTAGGCTTGCGGCTGAAAAAGGCCAAGTGTATGTTTTTGGCCCCAGAGATCGAGGTTTTGGGCAGGATGCTTGACGCAGACAGGATCCGGCCCAATGAATCAAAAACAGAGGCGATCCGCCAGGTGCCCAGGCCCGGCAACACGTCGGAGTTGCGATCATTCCTGGGACTTTTGAACTATTTTGGAAACTTTCTGCCGAACTTAAGCACATTGTTGGAGCCGTTACACATGCTCCTGCGTAAAGGTTGTGAATGGTTTTGGGGGGACTGTCAAGAACGGGCATTCAAAAAGGCGAGGTACCTGCTGTGTTCCAACAAACTGTTGACTTTGTATGACCCCTGTAAAAAACTGGTCTTAACATGCGATGCGTCATCCTACGCGGTTGGGTGTGTGTTGCAGCAGGGTAATGATGACGGCTGACTCCAAACGATGGCTTACGCCTCCAGGTCGCTCTCCCAGGCAGAGCGTGGATACGGCATGGTTGAGAAGGAAGCACTCGCGTGTGTTTACAGTGTGAAAAAGATGCACCAGTACCTTTTTGGTAGACAGTTCGAGCTAGAGACGGACCACAAGCTGTTAACATCCTTGTTGTCCGACAGCAAGGCTGTCAACGCCTGTTAAGTCCTGACTCTAATGTTCTGACTTACACGAGACACATGCTGAAGTCAAGGTCACGCAGGACCTAGAACTTTAATTCACAGCTCTCCAGTGCTGCACTTGCCTGAGACCTCCCTTTATATACCTCAGTGGGACAGGTATGGAGTGTCTCCTGCAAGTGCACCACTGGTGGTAAGGTATGCTTATTGTTATAGGTCATATCCAGTTACAGTCATGTATAGCATGGTAAGATACAGTTATATACAGTAATGTGAGATACATGACATCACCCTCCCCCAAGGTCTTATTGCCTTTATAGATTCAGCCTCTCAGGTGGTCTACGCTCTCGCGTGGAGCTTCTTAGTTGTGGTTCAGTTGTTTGCCTTGGTGCCTGTGTTTCGGTCAGTGTGATTGCTGGTATCTCGCCTGGGCTGTCTGTTTCGTTCGGTGTGATTGCTGGTATCTCGCCTGGGCTGTCTGTTGAGACTGCCCTTTCCTCAGGTTGTTCCACCTGTCTGTCCACCAGGTGTGGTGTGAGTTCCACATTGTAGTCTGCCTCTGGTTCTTCAGTGTTATCAGTGAATCTACTTTTTACTTGGTCTGCATGCCTCCGGCAGGTTTGGCCATTGTCCATTTGTACAACCAGTAGCCTGTTTCCCTCTTTGTCTGTTACTGTCCCTGCAAGCCATTTGGGACCCCGGCCATAGTTTAGCACAAACACTTTGTCCCCTATCTCATTCCACCTGCCCCTCGAATTTCGGTCATGGTACTCAGTTACCTTTTGACGCTTAGCCTCAACAATTTCATGCATGTCTGGGAGGATTAACGAGAGCCTGGTCTTTAAGGTTCGTTTCATCACAAGTTGCACGGGGGAATCCCAGTCAACGAATGCGGACGAGATCTGTATGCCAGCAGCAGTCGCGACAGGCGGCTCTGGAGGGTGGGACCTTGGATTCTGAGCATGCGTTGTTTAATGATCTGCACTGCTCGCTCCGCCTGGTCATTGGAGGCCGGCTTGAAAGATGCTGTCTTAACGTGATTTATACCATGGTCAACTATAAAATCGTGAAATTCTGCGCTGGTGAAGCACGGACCATTATCACTGACCAATATGTCAGGAATGCCGTGCGTTGCAAACATGGTTCTAAGGCTCTCCACAGTGGTGGAGGTGGTGCTCGAGTTTAATATGGTGCACTCGATCCATTTTGAAAATGCATCAACGACTACGAGGAACATTTTGCCCATGAATGGGCCCGCATAGTCCACATACACCTGCGACCACGGTTTGGTGGGCCAGGGCCAGGGGCTTAGGGGGGCCTCCCTGGGGGCATTACTGAGTTGGGCACAAATGATGCACCAACGGACGCAGAGCTCCAAGTCTGCGTCAATGCCAGGCCACCAGACATGAGATCTAGCTATGGCCTTCATAAGGACAATCCCCGTGTGCTTGCGATGGAGCTCCCGGACAAACACCTCCCTGCCTCGTAAGGGCATAACTACTCGGCTGCCCCACATCAGGCAGTCTGCCTATGGTGAGAGTTCATGCATGCGCCTATGGAAGGGTTTGACCTCCTCGGGGCAGGCATCGCGAGCCTCTGCCCAGTCACCGGTTAAAATGCATCTTTTAACTAGAGATAACGTGGGGTCGCTGGTTGTCCAGGCTCTGATTTGGCGAGCCGTCATGGGCGAACCTGTGGATTCAAAGGCATTGATTGCCATGTCCATCTCTCAGTCCTGTTCGTCGGACCCTTCTGTGGTCGCCAGGGGTAGCCTGCTAAGCGCGTCGGCACAGTTGTCTGTGCCTGGTCTATGCCTTATCGTGCAGTCGTAAGCCGCCAGCATGAGTGCCCACATCTGAATGCGCGCCGAGGCGTTGGTGTTGATCGCCTTGCACTCGGATAGGAGGGACGTGAGGGGTTTGTGGTCGGTTTCTAAACGCAAACTTGGCCCCGACAAGGTATTGATGTATCTTTTTGACACGCGAGCGCCTCCTTCTCAACCATACCGTACCTGCGCTCCGCCCGCGAAAGTGACCTGGAGGCATAAGCACCGGGCTGCAATTTACCCGCATCATTGACGTGCTGTAAAACGCACCTGACCCCGTACGCTGACGCATCACACGTAAGGACTAACTTTTTACCTGGGTCAAAAAAGGCTAAAACACTCTTGGAACATAGAAGGTTGCATGCCTTATTGAAGGCGCATTCTTGGGCGTCCCCCCAAAACCAATCGCACCCCTTTCTGAGTAGCACGTGGAGAGGCTCCAGCAGCATGCTCAAGTTCTGCATAAAGTTCCCAAAGTAATTGAGTAGCCCGAGAAAGGCGCGCAGTTCCGAGACATTCCGGGGCCTGGGTGCCAGGCGAATCGCTTCGGTTTTGGATTCGGTTGTGCGGATTCCATCAGCGGCAATCCTTCTGCCCAAAAATTCAACCTCAGGCGCGAGAAACAGACACTTGGATTTCTTAACTCTTAGGCCTTCCTGATTCAATCGACTTAGTACTTCCTCAAGATTGCGAGGATGAGAGTCGGTGTCCCTGCCCGTGATGAGTATGTCATCTTGAAACACAACCGTCCCCGGGATGGACTTGAGCAGACTCTCCATGTTGCGCTGGAATATAGCAGCTGCCGACCTGATGCCGAATGGGCATCGATTGTACGCAAAAAGGCCTCGATGTGTGTTGATGGTGGTGAGTAGCTTAGACTCTTCGGTCAGTTCTTGTGTCATATAGGCAGATGTGAGGTCAAGTTTCGAGAAAGGTTTTCCTCCAGCCAATGTGGCAAATAGGTCCTCCGCTCTGGGCAGCGGGTATTGGTCCTGTAGGGAGACTCTGTTTATGGTAGACTTGTAATCCCCACAGATTTGCACGGATCCATCAGGCTTCATGACAGGGACGATGGAGCTTGCCCAGTCGCTGAATTCCACAGGAGAAATTATGCCTTCCCGCAGAAGCCGGTCCAGTTCATTTTCAATCTTTTCCCTCATCACATAAGGCACAGCTCTAGCCTTGTGATGGACCGGTCTGGCATCCTGTGTGATGTAGATTCTAACTTTAGCCCCTTTGAAGGTGCCCACACCTGGCTGAAAGAGATGTTCAAAACGGCTTAGAACTGTTGAGCAAGAGGTCCGTTCCTTTGACGACATAGCGTGAACATCATCCCATTTCCAATTAAGTTCTGCTAGCCAGCTTCTCCCCAACAGGGCTGGGAGATCCCCGGGGATAATCCACAGGGAAAGTCGGTTCACCATCCCTTTGTGTGTGACCAAGAGCATGGTGCTGCCAAGGACTGGGACAATTTCTTTAGTATAGGTCCTTAGTTTGGTGTCGATCTTTGTGAGTTTTGGTCTGTTGCTTTTGTGCGGCCACAGCTGTTTAAATTGTTGAACGCTCATGAGGGATTAACTGGCCCCCTTGTCCAGTTCCATGTTGACGGGTATCCCGTTGAGTAGAACCCTCATCATAATTGGAGGCGTCTTGGACTTTGAACAGTGGATATTGATCGTGTTAACCCGCTGTACCTCGGCGTCCCGTGCACTGTTCCAACCGTCTTCTGGTCCCATTTCCGACCCTTCCGATTCGTATACCAGCCGAGCTGCTGTTTTTCTGCACATGCAATCCAGATGCCCTGTGTAGTTGCAGTTTCTGCAAATGGCATGCTGAAATCGACACACCCTGGTTGAGTGCCTTCCCCCACATCTCCAACACAGACCGTTTCCATTGTTTCCGAAGGATGAGCTGCATCTGGCTGATCTCCCTTGAGCTTCTCTCAATCTGTTGTTGATTGCTCGTATTGTGGATTGATGAGGTTTGATCGGCTGTTCGTGTGGCCCTTGATTTTGATGGTTTCTGGTGCCATTGTCTGCTGTTGAAGGCCTGCTCTCCTGCCTTTGTCTGTGTGTGGGGGTAGGGGTTTGTTTCACAATGTGAACCCCTTGTTCCGATGCCTCGTGGGTTGTCATAACCGAAGTATAGATCAGCCTCGTTTCTTCCTCGCCTGCCAAGAATGTCTGTGCGACCAGTGCTACTGCCTCTAGAGTCAAGTTCTTAGTCTCGATAAGCTTTTGGAATATGCCTGCGTGGCCTATTCCTTTGATAAAAAAGTCTATCAGTACTTCTCTCCTTAGTTCATCGGGGAACTCACATGAACTAGCCAGCCTCCGAAGTTCCGCCACGAAGTCGGGTATGCTTTGGCCCACACAGCGTCTGTAGTTGTAGAACCTGTGTCTGGCCATGTGTAGGCTGCTCGCTGGCTTCAGGTGGTCTCTCACCAGTGTGCTCAACTCCTAAAACGACTTGCTTGCTGGTTTCTCGGGTGCCAGCAGGTCTTTCATTAAAGCGTATGTTTTCGAGCCACAGCTGGTCAAGAGATGGGCTCTTCTTTTGTCTGCCTTATCGTCGTCCAGCCAGTCTTTGGTCACAAAGCTTTGCTGGAGCCTTTCTATAAAGTCATCCCAATTGTCTCCAGCATTGTATTTCTCATCTGAGCTGTTGGTAGCCATTCTGTGGATTCTGTGATCCCGTAACTCGTCGCCACTGTTAAGTCCTGACTCGAATGTTCTGACTTACACGAGACACATGCTGAAGTCAAGGTCACTCAGGACCTGCATCTTTAATTCACAGTTCTCCAGTGCTGCACTTGCCTGAGACCTCCCTTTATATACCTCAGTGGGACAGGTATGGAATGTCTCCTGCAAGTGCACCCCCAGTGGTAAGGTATGCTTATTGTTACAGGTCATATCCAGTTACAGTCATGTATAGCATGGTAAGATACAGTTATATACAGTAATGTGGGCTTGCGGCTGAAAAATGTTTTTGGCCCCAGAAGACGAGTTTTTGGGCAGGAGGGTTGCCGCAGACGAGATCCGGCCCAATGAATCAAAAACGGAGGCGATCCGCCGGGCGCCCAGGCCCGGCAACACGTCGGAGTTGCGATCATTCCTGGGACTTTTGAACTATTTTAGGAACTTTCTGCCGAACTTAAGCACATTGTTGGAGCCATTACTCATGCTCCTGCGTAAAGGTTGTGAATGGTTTTGGGGAGACTGTCAAGAATGGGCTTTCAATAAGGCGAGGAACCTGCTGTGTTCCAACAAACTGTTGACTTTGTATGACCCTGTAAAAAACTGGTCTTAACATGCGATGCATCATCCTACGGGGTAGCGTGTGTGTTGCAGCAGGGTAACGATGACGGCCGACTCCAATCGGTGGCTTACGCCTCCAGGTCGCTCTCCCAGGCAGAGCGTGGATACGGCATGGTCGAGAAGGAAGCACTCGCGTGTGTTTACGGTGTGAAAAAGATGCACCAGTACCTTTTTGGTCGACAGTTCGAGCTAGAGACGGACCACAAGCCGTTAACATCCTTGTTGTCCAACAGCAAAGCTGTCAACGCCAATGCGTCAGCTCGCATACAGCGCTGGGCCCTCACGTTGGCTGCGTATGACTACACCATACAGCACCGGCCAGGCACCGAAAATTGCGCTGACGCACTCAGCAGGCTCCCACTGGCCACCACCGAGCGGGCGTCGGAGCAGAGCGCCGAGATGGTCATGGCCGTTGAGGCTTTTGACACTGCGGGCTCCTCCATCACAGCTCGCCAGATCAAACTCTGGACCAACAGGTACCCCCTCCTATCCATGATAAAGAAATGTGTCCTGACTGGGGATTGGGCGCCCGCACACAGGGCGTGCCCCAAGGAAGTCAGACCGTTGCAGAGACAGATGGATGAGCTCTCCATCCAAGCCAACTGCCTGCTATGGGGCAGCCGGGTAGTCATGCCCCAGAAAGGAAGGGAAGCATTCATCAGGGAACTCCACAGCGAGCACCCTTGCATCGTGTTAATGAAGGCCATTGCCCGGTCACATTACTGGTGGCCGGGGATTGACTCAGGCCTGGAACACTGGGTTCGCAGATGTACGACGTGTGCCCAGCTGGGCACTGCCCACAGGGAGGCCCCACTCAACCCGTGGCCCTGGCCCACCAGACCATGGTCACGTATTCACGTAGACTATGCGGGCCCGTTCATGGGGAAAATGTTCCTGATCGTTGTCGATGCATACTCGAAGTGGATTGAGTGCATCATATTGAACTCGTGCACGACATCCATCACTGTGGAGAGTCTGCGTACGGTTTTCGCGACCCACGGCCTGCCGGATATCCTGGTCAGTGACAATGGCCCGTGTTTCACCAGCCATGAATTCCAGGAGTTTATGTCAGGCAATGGTATCAAGCACGTCCGGACAGCGCTGTTCAAGCCGGCTTCCAATGGCCAGGCGGAACGGGCGGTCCAAGTCATAAAGCAGGGCATGCTACGCATCCAAGGACCCTCCCTTCAGTACCGCCTATCGCATCTCCTGCTGGCCTACAGGTCCTGCCCGTACTCGCTCACGGGAGTCCCGCCAGCGGAACTCCTCATGAAACGCACGCTCAAGACGCGGCTGTCCCTCATTCACCCAGGCCTGCCAGACATTGTTGAGAGCAAGCGCCAGTCCCAAACCGCGCTCCATGATCGAAACTCAAGGGGGAGGTGTATAGAAATAGATGACCCGGTATTTGTTCTTAATCATGCTTTGGGACCCAAGTGGCTTGAGGGCACCGTAATTGGCAAAGAAGGTAATAGAGTCATGGTGGTCTGACTAAACAATGGGCAGATATGCCGCAAACACTTGGACCAAGTAAAGAAAAGGTTCAGCATAGACATGGAGGAACCTGAAGAAGAGCATGAGATGGCACCCACACTACTGCCAGCGGACGAGCAACAAAGACAGTCCTCAGCATACACAGTCCCTGCGGCCAGCCCGGACAGGCCGAAATCACCTCAAGTGACAGAGACGCGTGCCGAGGCTCAGCCACCAGAGCCACAACTGCGGCGCTCCACGAGAGAGTGTCGACCTGACAGACTTAACCTCTGAAACAAAAAGACTTAAGGGGGGAGGTGATGTCATGTATTTAACCATCTTGCAACGACATAGTCATGTAACTGTAACTCATGTACACTGTCCCTGTACCCTAGAAATGCACACCCGGACCACAGCGGGTGAACTTGCGGGAGACACTCCTCACCTGGGTTTCCAGGTATAAAAGGGCAGGTCCCCCCAGGGTCAGCACTCCTTGGTCCTGGCAGTAAAGGTGAAGGTCACAGAGTGACCGTATCTGATATATCCATGCCTCGTGTGAGTTTGTAGTAAGGTGCAGGGACACTACAGAACCGACTTAAAAACTTATTGCACAGGACTGTTCCGTGCACCACCCGCCAGGCCAAGTCCCCAATAAATAGAGGGAGGACTCCCGCGTAGAGTGCACTCCCGCGTAGTGGGGACCGCCGCCTCCTCCGGACGGCAAGATGGTGCGCCATGGCGTGTCCGGACGGCAGACGAGATGGCAAGGTGGAGAGTGTGCAAGAGCAGTCAGTACAGGAAACCTCTCCGCACAGAACTGAAAGGCACGGAGGGGATTTCCCCAAGGAGGCTCACGTTGTGAGGAGCCGGCTCCCAAGGGAGGTTCCGGGGCTTGGCGCCGATCAGGAATTCTGACCGGATGGGGGTCAGTTCGGACGGGATCTCCCCACGTACTTATGTCTCCTCGACACACCGAACGGAGTCAGGGCCCAGTGCTGTTTTTAGTGACTCGATGGCATTGGCCGCGCGCCGGATTTCGGCCCAGTTTAGGCGCCGTGCCAGCATGTCTGCCGCCTTCCAGCTCGCTCCTCCACCATTGAGCAGGTCCCTGACTCTGGTCACCTCGCCATCCACAACCCTTTCATCCGTCTGCCACCTAAAACCACGGTCGTGGAGGTACGGATTCCTGAGCAGTAGCTCCTACAGGACAGCCGCCACTCCAGATGGGGGAAGAGCTGCGCTTGGTGGCGACTCTGTTCCAGACCCTGATGAGTTCCTGGTAAAAGACAGGCAGCCCCCACATGGCGGTCCTGATGCTCCTCAGGCTCACAAACAGGAGGTGCGTGTCATAATTGAGGCGGAAGAAATACGTCACCAGCGCACGTCACCTCGGAGGGGGCTCAACATAGAGGTACCTCTGCAGGGTCTGAAGACGGAAAGTCGCATGCTGGGTGCTGACGCACATCAACATCTGACCGCCCTCCCTAAGCGGGAGACTCAAAACCGCAGCAGAGACCCAGTGCTTCCTGTTGTTCCAGAAGCAGTCCACCAGCTTCTTCTGGACAAATGCAGGGGGAGGGTCAATGTGACCAGCCGGTACCGCAGCATAGCAGCCACCAGCTGGTTTATGATGAGCACTCGACCTCTGTCGGACAGCACTCGGAACAGTCCTGTCCAGCGCCCTCGACAAGCGGCAACTTTGGCTTCCAGCTCTTGCCAGTTCACCGGCCAGGCTCCCTCGTCGGGGCTAAGGTAGACTCCCAGAAAGAGGAGATGGGTCGTGCTCCAGGCAAAAGGTCTGAGCTCCTCAGGCAGGGAGTCCACCCGCCACTGACCCACCAGGAATCCGGAACATTTCTCCCAGTTGATCCTGGTGGAGGATGCGGCCGAGTAAATCTCCTGGCACTCAGGCATCCTCCGCAGGTCAACGGGATCCTCGACCATGAGGAGCATGTCTTCGGCATAAGCCGAGAGGACGACCTCCACGCCCGGCCCTTGCAGAGCCAGTCCTGTCAACCTCTTCCGCAAGAGGCGCAGGAAAGGCCCCACACAGATGGCATATAACTGGCCGGACATGGAGCATCCCTGGCGCACCCCTCTCCCAAAGCGAAGGGGCGCCGTCATAGTCCCGTTAACCTTAATCAGACACTTCACGGCGGCGTACAAATGTCAGATCCGGGCGACAAAATGCCTCCCGAACCTGAAAGCGCACACAGTTCCGAACAGATACTCGTGATCCACCCTGTCGAACGCCTTCTCCTGATCTTGGGAAAGGAAAGCGACCGACAGACCAGCCTCCTAGGAATGGAGAACCAGGTCCCGGACCAGATGGATGTTGTTGTGGATTGTCCGGTCGGGACCATGTAGGACTGGTCGGGTTGGATCATGTGATCCAGCATGGCGCCAAGGCGAGCAGACATCACCCTGGCAAAAATTTTGAAATCCGTGCTGAGGAGGGAGACCAGGCGATACAACCAGAGCCACAGAAACACGCGCAATGTGGTCCAGCAAATAATTACTGTGCTTAAGCAGTGCTTTAGATGCTTGGAGCACTCAGGAGGGGAGCCACAATACAACCCTGAGCAAGTAGCTAAATTCGTGGTCGTGTACTCCATGCTGCACAACCTGACTATCAGGAGGGGACAAGAATTGCCAAAAGGGACTGATGGTCCACCTCATGAGAGAGAGGAAGATGAGGACGAGGGGCTGGACGCTGACCTAAGGCCAAACAATCAGGCTGACTATGCAACCATGCCCACGCCGCCCCCTCCACGCTGCAGGAAAGGGCCCGTGATGGCTCCATAGCTGCAAGACTCATATCAGGAGCTCATAAATGAGCGATTTGCCTGAAAGAACGTTGCTGTAATTGACAAGCTGGCACACTGCTGTGTGTGTGCAGCTCAGACATCAATGGTGGGCATCACCTTGATGCCAGTTAAAGTTTAAGTTGATTC
The DNA here is from genome assembly GCF_044704955.1 of Pristiophorus japonicus. Taxonomy (NCBI): domain Eukaryota; kingdom Metazoa; phylum Chordata; class Chondrichthyes; family Pristiophoridae; genus Pristiophorus; species Pristiophorus japonicus. The sequence continues at coordinate 268,897,249 of NC_091979.1, read as the reverse complement.
AAGTTAAGTTTTATTTAACCCTTTCATGTTAAGGAATCACCAGTGTGTAACGGTCCAGCTATCTGAGACAATGCGCAACAAGGTTATGTTGAATAAAAAACATTTTATACGACCATTGGTCTGAAATCATAAGTATCACGGGCAATAACACCCCACCCCCACCCCACTTTTTCGACCATTGACATCAATCAAATGGTCAACATGTCCAGCAACACAGAATACAAATGCAAAGCAGGAGGGTGGTCCCCGCCCCCCATACATTACAAATTGCATACACCCAGATGGAGATATAACACAGCCATCACCTGCAGACATGCACCTCACTTTCCCTCCCCCCCTTCCCTTCTTCTCCCCACCTCTACCCCTTCCCCTCCTCGCTCCACGTCGCCTGGCCAGAGCTCCTCAGGCGGTGCCTCATTGGGAGGGGATGAAGGCAGAGGCGGTGGTTGCACAGGTACAGGAGCAGGGGGTGCCGAGGTGGGAGCATTCTCGGATCCAGAAGCAGGATCTGGGTCCTGCCTCTCATCTGTCATTGGCACTGGTGCTGCGGAACCTAGGGGTGGAGGGCCGCGCTCCGGGACCACTGGGGGGCTTGTGCCAGCAATGTTCCTGGCTATCGCCTGCAGGGCCTCTGCCATCCGCGGAACGTACTCAGTCATGGTGCCGGAGATGGTGGCCAGCTGTCGGGATATGCCCCCCCAGTGCATCGAGGATCTGGTCACCAATGTCTATAGTTCTCCTGGACAACTTAACCATCTCTCCGCTCTCATCTGGCGCTCGTGGACCAGACCTGCCGCGTCCATGAAACCTCCGCGGTGTTGGCGCTGTCCTGGGGGAAAATGCGGTGCCCTGTGGCGAAGTGCTTGGTCTTGGTACCTCCAGAGTGGAGGCGGGAATGGCCGGAGGAACACTAGATGACCTTGGGGTGGAATGCCTTCTGGAGCCTGGCAATGCAGTTTCCTCGAAGTCGGCGCTCTCATCCACAGAGAAGAGACCCAGCGGTTTGACGGGCGAGAATCGAAGCTCCTCAGCAGCAGATGTAGGATCGTCCGCCGAGTCCGGCCCCTTGCCGCACCTTCTGGGCTCAGTGGTCTTCCCTGGGGCCGTACTGCTGGCTGAGCTGCAAAACACAAATGAGGTTATTAGAGGAGAAGGGGTTGCTAGGGTCACAAGGTGAGTCCAGCGCTACACACAGCATATGCACGACAAAAGCACCACCGCTATCAAAATCATCACAGACATCACATTTCAGGACTGTCACTTATTTCACCATCTTGCAATTACAATAGTTATGTAACTGTAACTCATGCACACTGTCGCTGAACATTTGAAATGTGCACCCTGACCATAGGCAGTGAGCTTGCGGGAGACACTCCTCACCTGGGTTTCCAGGTATAAAAGGGGAGGTCCCGCCCAGGGTCAGCACTCCTTGGTCCTG